>NW_007249080.1:112425-128305 GCF_000164805.1 Carlito syrichta
GCAGCCTCGACCCGCTGGGCTCTGGCGATCCTTCCGCCTCAGTCTTCCGAGTAGCCAGAATTACAAGCATACGCTACCACGCCCGGCTGATTTTTTTTTGAGTTATTGTAGAGATGAGGTCTCACTGCACAGGCGGGTCTCGAACCTGCGGTCTCAGGCAATCCACTCACCTCAGCCTCCTAAAGGCGCGGGATTACAGGCTGAGCCACCGAGCCCGGCTCTCGCGGCACCCTTTACTGATCATTCCACCCACTCCACCTTCCCTTCTGAGCCCCTCCTGGTCCCGCATCACTAATTTATCTCACTTCTGCCTCCCTTCCTTCCGTCACCATGACTTGTTCTTCCTATTATCACCCTTAATCTTTCATTATTTTCCCACCTACTCTGGTTTATATATCTGAGAAACTTTATTAATTTAAGCATTCAAATAAATAATTATTATTTAAAACTTTTGTTTAATCGACAAAAAATAATAGTACCTACTCAAACCTAATACACATGATGTATGTTGATCAGAACAGGGTAATTCGTATATCCATAATCTCAAACATTTACCACTTCTTTGTGTTGGGAATATTCAATATCCTCCTATAGCTATTTAAAATTAAATAATATACTGTTTTTAACCACTGTCATAATACAGTGATACAGGACACTATCTCTCCCTAGTCAACAAGGATACAAGTCTTTTGGTATTCTTTTTTTTGAGTTGGAGTCTCACTCTGTCACCCAGACTAGAATGCAGTGGCATGCTCCTGGTCACTTCAGCCTCGACCTCCTGGGCTCCGGCAATCCTTCTGCCTCAACCTTCCAAGTAACAGGAACTATAGGCATGTGCTACCATGCCCAGCTAATTTTTTACTTATTGTAGAGGTGAGGTCTCGCCAAGTTACCCAGGTTGGTCTCGAACCCACGGGCTCAGGCAATTCAGTCATCTCGGCCTCCCAAAGTACTGGGATTATAGGCTAAGCCACTGAGCCTGGCCGAGAAATTTATTTAAAATTTACTGAGTCCTTGCTATGTGGCAAGAATTTGGTCTTTTGTCATGCTATATCCCTGAGTCACATTCCTTCTTCCTACCCCTAAAAAAGAAACAATAGAAGTAGAATTTAGGATTCTGTGAATATTTAACCTGGGCATAGTCTGTTTAGGATACATTTTCATATATATATGAAAAGTGTGTGTGTGTGTGTGTGTGTGTGTGTGTGTGTGTGTGTGTGTGTATAAAATTATCATGATTTCTTAAAAGCCAAATGTAGAGAAAATATAACTTTATTTAGACCATTACTTTACTTTGTCTTTAAGATAGGCCCCTATAGAAATGAGGAAACAGTTTATTTTCTGAGTCATTGATTCTCTCACAGTATATCTTCCACTACTTAAAAACAGTTGTGGGGGGGAGGGGGATGGGATTAACAGTAGCAAATATCTGTCGGGGGATGGGAAAGCACTTCTTATCTATAGGGTGCCTGAATGAAACGTCATTGTACACCTAACCCTTAACTGTACCCCACAAAACCATAATAAAAAATACTGATTAATGAAAAAAAAAAAAAACAGTTGTAATGACTGAAGTGATTTGTATTTGAAAATATGTGAAAGTTTTTCCTGATTTAATTTATTTTGGGTTATTCTGTCACAATATCACCTATTGCAAATTGGCTAGTATATTCTGTTGGTTGTAAGAAAAAAGACACATTCTTGGAAAAAATTTTTTAGTAGAATCTTGAAAACTTCATGTTTTGACTTTGTATGGTCCAAAAAATAATGCTCAATCCATGTCTACAAAATATCAAAATACTGTGTCAGGAAAATAGAGAGATAAAACATGATATCCTATAAACAAAGTTTCCATGCCCTCAGAGATGGTCATGTATGACATTGTTTCCTTCTGTGGCTGGTGTTTACAGTATCACCAGAGAACTGGAAGACCTTAAGTTCATGGACTAGAAAGGCAGGTGGTGGAGAGGACAGACCACAGGCTATGGAGTCAGCTTCTCCTGAGACTTAACTGGGCCTTGGCACCTATGGAACCTTGAGGAAGTCATCCATTCAGGATCCCAGAATATACCTAAGTGATATTAGATGGGCTTGCTTTGGGGATTAAATATAATGAATCAACTACATAATTTTAAATCATTTTTAATGGCACATTGTAGACACTAATTAAACAGTAAATTTTTGTGTGTGTGTGTGAGCTACTTCAAATACTGAGGGCAGAAGTAATGTGTCAATTTTGTGTAAGAATGATGTGTCACAATAAGAGAGAGAGGGATTTAAGGGAAACAAAAATGATATGTTCAGGACAGCCACAAATTAACCTTAACCTCATTGAGTTCTATACTGTGTTATCATTTAATTTGTTTTCCAAATCTGGGTATATTTGAGAGACAAAGGGGTTGCAATTAATAATTATACTTAGAGAATAATTGTATACCAAAGTATGTGAGACACAGTTCCTTTATAGCATGTATTTTCTGTTTTCGTCTGTCTCCCCATTCTGGGTTTCTCAGCTGAATAAGGCTTGTACATGGACCCCTATAACCTTTCCAGCCCAACCCTTCCTATGAATTTTACTTCAGCTGCAACTGCTAACCATGTTAGTAGTTTAAGTTTGTCAAATTTTATCATGAAAATCAATCTTCTGGGTGTCTTATTTTCAAATGCAGATTCTGATTCAGTAAGTCTGGGGTAAGACCTGTGATTCTGTATTTCTAGCAAGTTCTCAGGTGATTTTGATATGGTTATTATCCCACATGCTGAGGACAAAAATGTTAGTTCAAATTCCAAGATATAGAATCCTTTGCCCTAATTCACCTTTCTAATTTGACCCCATTGGTTCCAGATTTGACTTATGGTTTGACAGTCCTTCGGTTAAACTTTACAGCCCTTCGGTGCCTGCCTTGACAGTTTGGGCTTGGAGCGGTCACATGTCTACCAATGCAGTAGGTTGTTTGTAAGTTAAATGGTATTATAAGGCAGTACAGAGAAAAGATGCATACACTCAAATGATATCTTCAATGTAATTTGGTGTCCTGTTTAGTTTTGTTGCATAGATAACCACTGAGGAAGGATCTTGGAAAGCTCCTGTCAACAATGAACAGTCTGAACTAGTCCTTTCAAAGTTCAGTGTTTCTTCCTTGGCCCTTAAGTTAAGAAATATGGGTTTTCAAGACAGAATCAATGATACATTGTCCAAAGAAAGACTTTATAGATGCCTTTTTATGTGATTTTACTGTAGCAGCATAAAATATGGGATGAGGGTGAGGGGTATTTTGAGTAGCTCTTTCCTGATTAGTAATAATCAAATTGCAAGAGTTCTTAATTTGATATTATTCAAAGAGCTTAAATTGATACAGTCTGTGAATTAACTTAGACTATTTTTTCTTAGTTGTCAAGACAGATTTTTCTATTTAGATTTTAGGAGAATACAATAGTTTATTATGATGAAACAGCATTAATGAAAATAAGCAAATATTCTACTCCTATAAAAAGAATACTCATTATCTAGAAAGCCTTTCTACTATGTGTTTCTTTTGTTTCCCTTCAAATTCAGTCTCACATTATTTTGTGACTATCCTTTTACTATGGCAAAAATTAAATATCAACAAAAATGACTCCTCTTTCTCCAGTGAGTTTTTAAAAATTATATATATAAATATATATTAAATACATATATATATATTTTTTTCTTGATTCAGAGTCTCACTCTGTCACCCAGGCTGCAATGCATGGCATGCTCACGGCCACCACCGCCTTGATCTAGTAGGCTCAGGCGATCCTTCCACTTCAGCATTCCGAATAGCTAGAACTCCAGACTTGGGCCACAACACCCAGCTAATTTTTAAAATTATTGTAGAGACAAGGTCTTGCCAAGTTGCCCAGGCAGTTCTTGATCCCCTGGGCTCAGGCAGTCCTCTCGCCTCCACCTCCCACAGTGCTGGGATTACAGGCGTGAGCCACCATGCCCAGCTAAAAATCATATTTTCACTTGGTGACTTAGTACACATACTGCTTTATGCAAAGCAATATTAAAGCAAAGTCTACATTATTCATGAACATTTGGGAAAATATGATTTACATATGTGAAAGATTAGTGTATAATACAATATAACAGATTTTGAACTATAAAAATTAAGAGTTTAGAAAATAGGATCAAGATGGTATGGAGTCACCAATTTTTTTATTTTTATTTTTGAGTTAGATTCTCACTCTGGTACCCCGACTGGAGTGCAGTGGCATGCTCATGGCCACTGCAGTCTCAACCTTCTGGGCTCAGGTTATCCTTCTGGCTCAGCCATTCAAGTAGCTGGAACTACAGGTGTGCGCTACCATGCCTGGCTAATTTTTTGATTTATTGTGGACACAAGGTCTCACCAAGTTGCCCAGGCTGGTCTCGAACCCCTGGGCTCAGAAAGTCCTCTTGCCTGGGCCACCCAAAGTGCTGGGATTACAGCCTTGAGCCACCTGTGCCTGGCCTGGAATCACCAATTTAAATATTTAGGCATTTGCTTAATGTTTGCTACACACAAAGCATAATGTTTCAGGGCAACATAAATGAAAAAAAAATATTTATCTTTTGTCCTTTCCCTGGTTATAATTTAATGGATTTGCTCATCAGAGGAAGAAGTGTTATCCTTGGAAGGTATTTCTTTCTTGAGGGACAGCATAGCATAGAGAAAAGAGTGTAAAATATGACACATGAGCCGGGCTTGGTGGCTCAGCCTGTAATCCCGCGCCTTTGGGAGGCTGAGTTGAGTGGATTGCCTGAGCCCGCGGGTTCGAGACCCGCCTGGGCAGTGAGACCTCATCTCTACAATTAAAAAAAAAAAAAATCAGCCGGGCGTGGTAGCGCATGCCTGTAATTCTGGCTACTCGGAAGGCTGAGGCGGAAGGATCGCCGGAGCCCAGCAGGTGAGGCTGGGTGACAGAGTGAGACTCCAACTCAAAAAAAAAAATGATACATGCCATTAACTGCCAACTTTGCTATTCATTCCTCTAAATCTAAAGTTAACTTATTTTCCCCCCCCATGTAACATAACACCTGTCTTTTTCAGGCTTTTCTCCTCTCAGTAGTCAAAATGTATTTCCTGCTGAGGTATAGCAGTAGAGAGCAGATAGAAATCTGTGCTGGAACCAGTTTCGAATTCTATGTTTATTACCAAATTGTTACCAAAACACTTACTGATTTCCCCCCTTTTATTTTTATGGCTTAGTTTATTTTTTTTTTGGTTGTTATTTATTTATTTATTTATTATAGAGATGTGGGGTACAATTCAGGGTTAAGTATATAAACATTGATCATGCAGGTACCCTTGATTTCCCATTCTTTAAGATGCTGGTAACTTCAGTAATACTACTATTACTGACAGTAATGAACTTTAACTCCAGAGTGAGCCATAGTAAAGGATGCTTGGTGAAACTATATTGGGTATCAAATAATGAATTGACATCCATCAGAAAAATTAGTACAAGGCTCTATTTCCAATCATAGTAGAAAAACTACAAGGCAAATTGGATAATGATGCAACCAAGGAATCCATAAGAGAAGGAGGTAGCTCCTGTATCTAGAGGTGGAAGGGCAGGGGAAGAGTTGGCATTACTAGAGCTAAAAGCCAGAGCTCCTGGTTGGGAATCAGATTCACAAAAGAGGCTTGCTGGCAGGAACTAGGACTTAGAGACCACCTGGAGACAGGGAGACCATCTGATCCAGAGGAGGTGTGTAGATGCAGTGGCAGTGAGGGCATACCCAGACATTCTTTCTTTGTCTAATCATTCATGCCTGCCAGTGTCTCTCATTGTCTCAACCCAGTCATAGGCAATAGGCAGAGAACTGAGGAAATAAATATTGCAAAAGAAGGAAAAAGAATGGGTCTGAGAGTAAATCAGTCAATGTTCAGTGTGTAAGATGAGGGAGCATGTGCTGGGGGGCCTTTCAGAGTACTTGTTCTATAAATCCAAGATGAGCTTGTGGCTTGGGTTTCTCACTGTCTCAGAAGGTTGGCAATATGAGCTTCAGCTTCCTCCTTGAGGAGTTCTGTTTCACCCACTACAGTAGAAAGAAGAACTTTTGACAAATAAGGGTAAGAAGGCCAAGGAGAAAACCTAGGGGAGTGTTAATTCTTATCATTCACTTCTAAGTTACCCTAAAAACCTGGGAACTTCATAGGTCTCATATGATCACAGTGTGTCTCCTTCTGCACACGCTCCCAAAACACAATACACTTTACCTCCTTACTAATGGCTGAAAATACCAAGAGAAAGAGTCTTTCATTCCACAATTAGAGATAAAAGGTTTAAATTACAAGTGCCTCGTTGAAGTAACATTTTTCTGTGGGGGAATTTCAGACAAAGGATAATCAATCAATCAACCTGTCAATCCATTCCTTAGTAAAAATGGACTTACAGAGAGCCAGTGTACACACAAATAACTGGAAGATTAGCTGTCAAGAGGGAAAAGAGAGCATGTGAGACCCAGAAGACAAACTCTGGAGATTTTGACAGTTCTTCCCAGTGTGGACTCTTTACCCACTATGTGAGAAAAACCAACAGTGACTTCAGCACAGGTGAACATAACAATGGGATGCAGCTCTGCTTTATAGGGAGAGCAAAGACTTTATTTTGTCATGATACACTTGACCCTGGTAAAGACCTTCTTTCCCAGGGGCTTGTTAATCAAGGTAATTAAGGTGATTCTTCCCACCCCCAGGTAAGTGTTTTAGCTATTCAGTTATACTTTTACATTTAACTCTTTTAGCAAAACCATAATACTTCATGGGTCTTAAAAACGAGGACACAGCAGGTACTTTTATTAGTTTTGATAAAAGAAGAGAATATTTGGCTTTTGAGTTCCCTTTACTTTTAAATTTTTTGCTGAGATTTATAAAAAGAGATTAAAATATCCTCAGGTTCAGTCTTACTGAACCTGGGTTTGAGGGCTGTTAATTGTATTTAGTTCTCTGGTCCCATGTTTGCCTCCTATAATTGCATATTTAGCCAACTAATTGTTAAATATCATCTTTATTAATTTCTCATATGTGGCCCCTAAGATCTTTTATGAAAAATTCTTCTAGATTCCCTGGCCCCAACAAAGATAAATCAAACTAAGATTTCTAGTTTTTTTGGGTTAGAGTTATGATATTGCCCACATGGATATGTATTGTTAGCATTCTTCCTAGGAAATTCTGAAGGAATTAAAATTTGAGAACCACTGATGCACCTATATTATTTGAGATATACTTGAATAATCTTGAGTGATATTACCTATTCTAACATATCATAAAAATCCTTTGTTTGTCACTGTATTTATTTTCTGTTGCTGTGTAAAAATTACCACAAACTTGACAGCTTAAAGCAACACTCATATCTCATAATTCTGTAGGTCAGAAGTCCAGGCAGACTTCTGGGCTCTATCCTTAGAGTATCACAAGGCCAAAATCAAGGTGTCAACCTGACTAGGCCCTAATGTGGAGATTCTGGGAAAGAAGCCATTTCCAAGTTTATCTGGGTATTTGGCATAGTTATTTGTGGTTGTTGGACTGAGGTTCCTTTTTCCTTGCTGTCTGTCGTGGGGACCTCTGTCAGCACGTTAAGACCACCTGCATTACCTCCTATGTGGCCTCTGCTATCGTGAAAAACCTTTTTGCTGTGAATGTTTCCGAGTTCCTCTTCTGTCACTAACCAAAGAAAGCTTTATGCTTAAAGAGCTCATGCGATTTGATTAGGCCCACCTAGATAATCTCTCTATCTGAACTCAACTGTACCACGTGAAATAACCATCACAGGAGCCATGCCTCATCATATTTACAAGTTCTGGAAATTAGATATAGAATTTTGGATAAGAGGGCACTTTGGAATTTTGTCCACCATATTCTGTAATGCAGTAATACATATGATAAGTAGTTCAAGGTCATATACAAAGATATAAGAGGGCCCACAGCCTTTCACAAACAGCCACTAAGTAGCTTTATGATTATGAGCTACTGTGATGGTTTACTTCAACAAACAGTTATTGAATATTTACTGTGTGCTAATCAAAAGTTGATAACATATAAGAACAAGAACTTGCCCTCCAGTAGTTTAAGCATCTCTAGAGACAGAGAAACTTATATGACCTTTTGATAATTTTATCAGAATGATTTCTCATATACAAAACTGATTTTGTATAACTTTTAATCTTTAATTTTCTCTGTTCCTGGCAGGTAATAAAAATATACTAAAGCCTTCACATATTTTATACAGTTACATTCCTCCCCATAGTCCTCAAAAGTATTATTTTTTCAGGTTGGCATTCCTTGATTCTTTGACTATATTTCATTGCACAACTTCAAGTCCTTTCAACCTTTAAATTTTATTTTAACTGAACATAGCCAAATCATTTAGCATTTCTGTTCCCCTGTTTTGTCAGATGTTCCTGCTAGTTTTAGTATGGCTTGTTGTGCACTGACCCAGGAAGTAGGAGCCTCTCAACCATTTTCACAAAGAGAATCGTTCTCTGTGGATTTTTGTTGAGTCAGTGAGTCCATGAGGGGAAGGAGGGTCCAAGGATTCCTAGTTCACTAACTTGCTTATGTCACTCCTTGGTCCTTGATTTTCCAAAAATAAAGCAAATGTTGTATATTTTTTAAGGTTTATTTGCAAATTTAAAAACAACAACAATAGCAACCCATGTTTGGCTAATTTAAGCGAAAACAGTACAAAATCATTATCTATTGAAAGAGGACTGGAGTATCTCAAAAAATCCATGAAGGAGTTGATTACCCAATAATCTGGAAATACAAGAACTAAAAAAATGATGGAAAGTGCAGTGACAGTAGTTTTAACACTTTCTAGATGTTAACATAAAAATACCTAGTTCCAGTGACACCTATTTCCTCTGTCTCACAGTTCCAAATTCTTCCAAGGTAGCAAGAAGTCAGGCCTATTAGTGGACTACACATGTAAATTCGAAGGGAAATTTATGCACTAGGCTGCCATCCCTATGGGTGCTTAATGTATACCATCAATTGGCAGCTAAAATGCACATATCACATCTTCATACACCACACAACTTTTTCATTCATCCAAAGATACTTTTACCAAATGCTTATCATCTATTTTAGATAAACCACATACACCCTCATTTTTTTCCCAAATGGAACTAAATCTAAGTCATGTTTGTCTACTATGCCCAGAGATATTGAGAAGACACATTTTTCTGAGACCAGATCACTACACGATGACTCATTATTCTTTTAGTTCTGTAACAATTGAGATTATATAATTAACGAAGTAATTAGTGTATATATTTACTAAAATCACTCCCTACCTACATAGTTGAGATAAAATTTAAGAAATGAAGAATATGTTTTTGATCTTCAGATACTTAACAGCAGGCAATCTAGATAAACATTGTACTTCTAGTTTCTATATCTGATTTCAAAGCCATAGCATGTATTTATGACTACCCAGCTCCACAACAAATTCCATGTTTTCTTTTTAAGCAGCAATTAAACTACTCAGGAAATTTGCCAGGTGGGATGTCATGTCAGGGAATGAGATCTTGTCTCTGCCTATAAGAATTGCCTTGACAATATTTTTCATTCTGCAGAGCAGAATAAGAAATGCTTCAGGTGCTCCCTGAGAACCCACTTCCCAATTAATTTTGTTCTTTGACCCTTTTTTGTTCTTCTGTTCCTTTGGTAGTCAGGATCAATGACTTCAGCCAATACACAGTCCTCCTTTTTTTTTTTTTTTTTTTAAATCAAGTCCTTTAGTGGCCTGCATGGTGTGAAATGGTCAGTATCTACTCTACTTGTTAGACGTGTCTTTCCTTCAGGCCAAAATAATCTACAGCTGTAGAGAAGAATTATGGGAAGTGTTGCTTCCATCTCTGGAACACCTTGTTTCCAGACCAATATTGTGACTAAGAGAGAAGCTGCCTCAAATATACGTAGCTAATTTAGGACACTTGTATTCTTCAGGGTCAAGTGCTCTTAGTGGCATTGTAGCTGAGTCTTTAATAGCTCATTATTTTATAAGGTCAGTAGTTTGCCAATGATGGAGTTGATAAGAACAATAACTTTAAGGGAAATTCTCCAGTTGCTTGGCTTCTTTTACTGTGATGTGATTTCCTTGATTAAATTTAAATCTGTATGGGAAAAATTGTGGTATGTAAAACACTCTGAGATCACTAGGTGGTAGCATCAGAGGGAGAATGGATGAAATGAAGGACCAAGTCAAAGATAAATGTCTGTTCATTGAGGACAAGTAAATATCCTTTCTAGAATTTAAAGGAATCGAACACAATTTATCTACCACAGTGAGATTGGCAAGCTTCACAGAGTTCTGGACTTTATCAAGATCTTGAGATTGGACCCTTTGTTGGCCAACTGAATACTCAGATTAACATGGTGAATGAAGCACCTATGCCTATCATCCACTCCTGCTTTGACTGCTGCTCTGTTCATGATCCCACTGAGCAAAGTTGGATTTGGCAGGTAGAATGAATCATACCCACAAGAAAAATCACACTGTCCACTTAATTAATTATCAGAATCACCTTCTACTGTAGTGTTTTTTAAAATGGAAGTAGACACCATGTGGATATTTGCAAATACTTGGTTTATTATCAAAGATATATCAGTATCATTCTTCTTCCAACTACTGTTAGAAAAAAATCCTCCAAATTGGTTCTTTCCAATTCTCTATGTCATTTGGCCACTGCCAAAGCAATGATGTAAACAATAACCTTAGACTTTTTATTTTTTAAGGTGCATATTAAAAAAGACTTACTGCTCAAAGTCTTGCCCATTTAGAGGACTTCCTTCTCCATGTGGACCTACCTGAGAGGAACTGTACCATTGCACAGCTTCACAGAATCATGGAAATTGGACTGACCTTTTTAATTCTCAAACAGATTTTTATGGACATTTTCTATTAAAATAGGAGATAGAAACTAAAGAAGAAACTGTTGTGTGCTAGGTTTTGAGCAATCTGCTCATACACCATGGGGCCTGAGCAGGCCATTTCTACATATTGCACTTCCACTTAATTAAGAAGCGCTGCCTTCTTAATTAAGCATGTCTAAATATAGCATGTAATGGATCAGGTAGTGTTCAGTGCATGATATCCAACTGAATAAAGAGTCAGGTGTTGTTTATTCTGTTGAGGATTGGTTCAGGTTCTGTACATACTGATACCCAGAGTTCCACCTGATTTACTCTGTATGTTTTTGTGTTTGTTTTATTTTTATTTGTATAGATTCAGACAGTACAAGTGCAGATTTTTTATGCTGATATATTATGTTGTGGTTAAATTTGGGCTTTATTGTAGCCATCACCTGAATAGTGTGTATAATTTCTCATTCCTCAACCCTACCCACATACCCTCTTATGTTTCTGAGTCTCCAATGTCTATTACTCCACTATTTATTTTTGCATGTACACATTATGCAACTCCCACTTGTAAGTGAGACTAGGTGGTATTTGATTTTCTGTTGGAGCTAATTCACTTAAGACAATGACCTCCAGTTTCATCATGATGCTACAAAAGACATATTTTTATTTTTTATGGATGAATAGTATTCCATGGTGTGTGTGTGTATTCTTTCTTCATGAAAGTCAAATGGAAACAAACTTTTTAAGTACAATATAAACCTGATCAAAACCTACTAGGTGATATGCCTTCTTCTTAGTGGTAGAGAGGTCAAGTTTTAAAAATGTACCCTTTATTTTCTAGATAATATGTAGATATGCTGTAAAACACTAGATTCCCCCTCACTGAGGAAACAGGCCTATGTATTTTAGTTACTTTTTATGCTTCATCACCATGTATTTTACCAAGGCAGACACTCAACCGTTTTTGCTCCTCTGAGTCTTATTCCATCCTATGTGCAACTATGGTGATATTGATTAAGCTATGGTTTGATAGTAAAAGATCCTGTAAATGAGATTATAATCCAGAACCAGAGAATTGAGATGATCCTGGGACATAAGCATGAAGGTGGAAGTGATCTGGTTGGACAGGAACTCAGAATAATGCATGAGGTAGAACAATGACTGATTTGGTGAAGTTAGTGAGGGAATCAGTATCCAAAATAGGCCATCAAAATGATTAACTGGCAGAAGAGGAGCATGGATCTGGTAATTTGCCACTGTGTATCAAGACTGATTCCCAAAACAGAAGTGGCAGGGTTTTGTGAGGTGTATAGTCACCCCAATAGTGCTTGCTACAAGAACAAATTTGAAGCTAGCCAAGGTCCTACTCAGCTCCAATAACCTATTTCAAACATAATCTTGTTACAGTGGGGTCTTCTTTTTTTCATGTTTTTTTGGGGTTTTTCAGAATAAAGTATTTTTTGATTTATTATTGGCAAGGAGGAAAAAAATCTTTTGATTTGTTGTTTGGTTAAGCACCAATTTAGGGAAACCTCCTTTTATATCACAGTGATTTTCACTTCAATTAGAATGTTTCTTTCTAAAATGATGTAACTGAAGTCTATGATGTTTGATCACATAACTTAGTTTTATAGGTTTGATATAATTAATGATACATTCCTGAGCTATTTCTTCTATAAATTGTCAGATCACTCTCTAGCAGAATGACTTGATAATTTTACTACATTATTTCTTGTTGCTATTGCCCATTCAGTGGGTTTCCTGGGATATTTCTCTCCAGTGGTCAGCTGTCAGCTTTCTTTATCAACACTGACTTGCTATACAATTGTTTTAGATTCACTTTAAATCTAACTTAAGATTTTATCATTATATATACTAGTTGCTGTATGAGACAGGATATCAAAAAGCCCCAGTGTTGTTTTGGTTCTAAGTTGTAGCAATAAATAACTTCAACAGTAACTTGCCGATACATGAATGCTACACAGCTGCATTAATGTGTTACATTATCTGTGACATTGTTTGCTTATTTATCTATATCAATATCATCTATATTTATACCTACCTCTATCTCAATCTATCTCTATCCCTGTCTCTATCTTAGTCTATCTCTATCTCTGTCTCTATCTTAATCTATCTCTATCTTAATCTATCTCTATCTCTGTCTCTATCTCAATCTACCTCTATCTCTGTCTCTATCTCAATCTACCTCTACCTCTATCTCAGTCTATCTTAGTCTATCTGTCTATCTCTATCTCTATCTCTATCTCTATCTCTAATGTTAACTATGTGTAAAATGCTAAGCTGGGTTCCACAGACAGACAAAAAGAAACATACAATATAAAATACCTTCCTTGTGTAAATTTACAGTAGTTGATAAATAGATTTTAAGATGACAAAGTATTGTAAAGTATGAAAACGGACTAAACAAACCCTCACTAACACCTGCTATATGAGTATTGGAGTTAGGATTTTTGAAGACCTGTGAGTTTTGATTATTACGGTACCATTTAAATAGCATAGCATCTAATCCAAGAATACTTATTCTGGAGTCCACAGGTAGATCAGTGCCATGACTTGGAAAGTATATATATAATACACTTTTTTCAATTCCTCTAAATGGAATTTAGCATTTATTTTTATTATTACTCTAGGTAACAAAATGCAAGGTATTCACACCAACTGTGATTTTGTCATCAAAAGACATCACAGATATTTGCAAACAACATTGTAAAATATCAAAATATGTCTGGGTATATAATTTTCTATTAAAGAGATCATTCTAAGAAATCCTAAGCAATCTAATGGGTAAGCATGAAAGAAGCACAATCATATTATGTACCATATAACAATGTTTCACTTAATGACAAACCACATATATGATAGTGGTCCCATACGATTCTAATGTAGAGCTGGATGTAATGGCTCAAGCCTATAATCCCAGCACTTTCGAGACTGGCCTGGGCAACATGGTGAGACCTTGTCTCTACAATAAATAAAAAAATCAGCCAGGTGTGATATTGCGGGCCTGGGTTCCGGCTACTTGGAAGGCTGAGTCAGAAGGATCGCCAGAGCCCTGCAGGTCGACGCTGGGGTGGCTGTGAGCATGCCACTGCACTCCAGCCTGGGTGACAGAGTAAGACTCTGACTCAAAAAAGAAAAAAAGATTATAATGTGATATTTTTATTGTACCTTTTCTATGTTTATGATGTTTAGATACACAAATGCCATTGTGTTATAATTGCCTACAAATGGCATGAAGTACAGTAACATGCTGTACAGGTTTGTAGCCCAGAAACAATAGGCTATACCCTGCAGCCTGGGTGTGCAATAGGCTATACTATCTAGGTTTATTTTAGTGTGGTGTATATTTGCTCAAAAATGCTTTTTAAAGAACGTATCCCTGTCATTAAGTGATGCATGACTGTATTTTGCAATTTGTTTAGACAATTAAGAAGCCATTGGCAAGTTATTGCATAATAGCCCTTTAAAAAAAAGTGTCATCTTGGAATTGGGAGAAAGTTTTGTTATGGGTGACGTTGAGGAAGGAGTGGAGATAAATAGACATTTCCCAGACTAGAGTCTATCTAATAGTAGGTTTCTCTTGTACCTGCCCTGGCGGAGAATAATTGATTATTTTATCTTTTAAAAAAACAAAACAAAAGGATCACAAAGCAGAATAACCACAAGTCTCTAAAATACAATTACTTGTGTTAGTATGTAAAGTTCACTCAGTTCTCTGTCCTCTTCCAACTTTTCCCTGCCTTTGATGTTTTTTCTTATAGGTGTTCCTAGATGGGAATAGCCTCCACCATCACCACTATACATCTACATTTATCTTACCTTCTTCCAACTCCACCTCTTGTAAAAGGGCTTCCCAAATACCCTCTTCATCATCAGCTATGTATGGGTGATTTTCCTTTCTCTGAAGAAGCTTCTTTGTTCATTATCCCTTGTATGAAACTCTCATGGAATAGATAGTATTTTTTTTTTAACCTTGCATTGTACTTCTTATGCTGTAATCTAAGAACAAATTCCTTTTGGAGTCTCTTTGGACTCACAGTGCTAAGAAAGGGTTTTGTATACAATAGGTGCTTGATTAAATATTTTTTGATTAAATATTTTAAACAAAATAATATAAATAATATGCATTACCTCCTCAATGATAGGCTAGAATCTGTTTTATTATTTATTGTGGTGAAAGTTAGTTTTATGTTTTGAAAACGTAAGTGTATCTTCATTCCTTCTCTATATTTCCTCCTTAAATTAGATCGCGTTCTTCTCCTGGCATACAATAGATTAGGAGCTACCAAACAAGAATTACAGGATCACCCTTCTGTAGATGTGACTTAGTGGAAGATTGAAATCTTTAATATTTTCTTGCCCTCAACAAAATCAGTTTTGTCCTTTTAAAACCAATGTCCTCTAACCTTTTAGTTGCAGTCATATATGTACACACACACACACACACACACACACACACACACATACATGCACATATATTCATTTATGTTCATCTGTTGTATGAAGGTTTTGCCATCAAAATGTGCCATCAGTCATTTATACATGTTTAAAATAAGAATACTAAATAGCATATAATCCAGATTATATTTTACAAATACAAAAAATATGGGGAGACTGCATTTCGATTGTCTTTTCCCAAGTTTTTGTATTATTGAGACTTGGAAACACAGGACTTTTGTAGTCAGGAATAGAGGTTTTTGCATATAAGACAGCAAAAGTTAAAAAGAGAAAAAGCCTATGTAATTGTTAAAAGTTATATGATAGAGGATAAGTAAAATAGAAATTTAAAGAATGGAAAGGTCAGCCAGGCTTGGTGGCTCAACCTGTAATCCCGCACCTTTGGGAAGCTGAGGTGAGTGGATTGCCTGAGCCCGCGGGTTCGAGACCTGCCTGGGCAACTTGGCGAGACCTCACCTCTACAATAAATTAAAAAATTAGCTGGGAGTGGTAGCGCGCGCCTGTAGTTCCAGCTACTTGGAAGG
>NW_007249080.1:128334-135237 GCF_000164805.1 Carlito syrichta
GAGGCTGCAGTGGCCGGGAGCGGCCACTGCACTCCAGTCTGGGTGACAGTGAGACTCCAACTCAAAAAAAAAAAAAAAATGGAAAGGTCATCACAAGGTTTTAAAGAAAGAAAATGAGAAAAAATGAGGAAGTAATTTCTAGATGGCAAAAGAGCTTAATGCAGAATTGAGTCAGGAGTCAGACTCTAGGCAGAAACAGGATTGGGGAGTGCCGCAAAGGTTTCCTTCAGGCTGGGCTGCCTGCTTCAGGTGGTAGTGTAGAGGGAGCCTTGGTGTAATATGTGAGATATGGTTTGGTCATGGATAAGCTACCATTTTTAATAGTGGCCACTATAAATGGGAGAAGGCACAGGTGAAAGTTCAGGAGGGCTGAAGGCTAGTTGTGCCTAAAGTATTGCATGAATAAATATTGAAGGAATTCTAAAAATAATTTTCTACTTTTTTGGATATTAAGGTGCTCATCTTTTGAACAAGACTATTTACATCAATATTTTGAATTTAACATTTAGTTTTATGTACTAAGGGTGTCAAATTGTAGTTCATTTGGGGAAAACAAAAAAAAACCTTTTTGGATCTTGTGAGTCTGACCTGGATTTTAGGACTAAACGTCCTTTCAAGTACTAATCTTAAAATTCATCCTGAATATATATATATTTCGCTTTGCCCAAGGCACTTGGCCTAAAGACCATAATGATGAGCTACAGAAAGTAACTGAATAGAAAGTAGGTCAGGTTCTTGGGGAGTATATATATATATATATATATATATATACACACATACACACACACACACACACACACACACACACACACACACACACACGCTTAAATACACACACATACATCCTATGTAACATTGAATGTTAATTATCTTACGACAGAGAGCTAAACTTTGAATTCGGTGCTGATGAAACTGTCTTTCCATAAAATTCTGGTAGGGATGTCAAAAATAACTTAAACATAGTATTTCTAAGTTTTCTACTAACTGATGGAGGAAATAGGGAGCAGGGAAGGAGAATGAAGGAAATGGATCGTCTGCCACTTATTGTGTGACTAGACCTTCTAGAAAGGAAAGGGCCTCAGCTGTTCTAACTTAAATAGCACACAAATCTCAATGCTGAATCCATTCCATCAAAACTAACTTCAGAACAAATTAAATCCCAATATGCAACTGCCCTCCTGATGTCACTAGATTCCTCACTACTTTGTCACCACAATCCGCATTCTCCTCTGTTGCTAGGTACCCTGGGCGCTCTGCTTTTCTAAAGCTCCAGGTGCTATTTTCCCTTGGTACTCAAATACAGAGTCTTTGGTTCAAATGCTCTGGTACCCAGGCTGAAATCTTGAGAGAAGAATCATTGGCCTGGCCCAGTGGCCCTGAAAGTCATGCTCACAGATCTAAACACTACATCTTCTAAGTAGCAGCCACTCAGGATGGAGCAAACTAAGCTGGGTAAGGAAGCAGATAACCCCTTTAAAGTGATGCACTGATATGAGCTGGTTACAGGAATTTGAAGTCTGCAATTTTAATGTTTTTTAAAGTCTCTTTTACGGAGAGAGAGAATAAAAACTATTAATGTGGTTACATGAAACTCAACAATACAAAATTGTTGTAGGAATTTGGATTTATACTCAGTTTAAAATCTGCTCACTGCTCTATATGAATTTTCAAAATAAAGACATCAAAGATATTTTCAATTTGGATTTATAAAAGTGTCATGAGACATTGTTTTTCTACCATCTAAATTATAAAATATGTGAATATAAATATTTGGTAAAAATAAGTAAACCATTTATTTGTTCTTAACAAAACCTACTGATTTACTTGTGAGTGAAATATGTAAAGCTGTTGAATTTTAGTTACCTTGGCAACATCTGGAGTGAACTACTACATCTAAAAATATTTTCTCTCTTATTGTTTGTATTTTACACTGAATTATAAATAAATGACATTAAATAAAAGCCTCTCTTGATAAATGATATTACCTAAAAAATGAATAAATGATATGCTATTTACTAGATGTATACAACGATTTCAGATTAAAGAAACAGATATAGCGTGTTTAATTTTTAGCTGTGATATAAATTGGATTTGCTTTATGCTAATATAGATTTGGTTTTAAAATACAATATGTACAATATAAATATGTTATTTATTCTAATAACATTGATAAAGCTTTCTTACATTAAATGTTTAGAATATTTTTAAAGGGTTACAATACACAAATGTTAAATCACTTTTTTATGAATTAAACATTGGAATTAAATACATCTATTATGCTTTTCTTTGAACTTTCTTGAGGAAAAATAATCAGAAATCACCTTTCATTGACATAAAAGAACATGTAAAATTATCTAAATTACTTATACAAATCATTCCCTAATTCTGTATTTCAAAAACCCTAGACATTTCATTGTTAAAAGAGTGTTTGTGATTACCTGAATTAATAGGTATGGAAAATGCTATGTTATATTATTTATGGCCAATTTCTTAAATTTTCTTGCATTTTTTTCCCTCTCTACCTGAGCTCTTTTTTTGAATGGGTACATGAAAAGACTAATTTAATAGAATTTTTCCATTTGAACTTTTTCCACAAACATTTTTTCAGAAAATTGTTTAAAAATATTGTTTTACTGAAAATTAAACTTAAACCTAATGTCCTTTTTGTATTTTTTTACTGCACACCTGATCTTCATACTGGACTCTTGCCTGGCCCATTACTAGACTGACCTATTCTATTTTTGGTTATTCTTTTTCTGCACTGCCACCACTTCAGTATAAGCTTTCAAAGATGCCAACCTGATGGCTTCTAGATCTCTTAGTTTGTGTTCTCAGCTTCCATTTTGTCCCTTTCAAACTCTTTTTCACATCAGAGGCAAAATAATCTACTTGAGATACAACTTTTACCATGTCACTCCCCTCAATAAATTAAAATTGCTGTTTGCTCTGAGGATAAAAGCCAAGCTGTTTGATATACAAAACAATCTGCTTGGTATTCTTTTTCTCTCTCCCTCTCTAGGTTTCTTTTTCTTCTTTCTCTTTTTTGCCCTCAGTGCTCAGCACTCTAATCTTATTTCACACTTGCCCTCCTTTCTCTGTGATTTTGCAAATGCTGATCCTTCCATCTAGAATGATCTTCCCCAACTCAAAAAGCTCCCCAACTCCCCAAAGGCTCACTCACCTTTTGAAATTCAACCCATATCACCTTCTTCAGGAAGTCTTTTATGATGTCTTTATTCCCTGTACTGGATCCGTTTTTGATTCTGCATTTTAATTGCATATTTATTTTTCTGTTTCATTTAGTTATCTGTGAATTCCTTGAGGGTAGAGCCTCTGTATATACCAAATTGGTTAGCCCCATATTGGCCACAGAGTAAGCATTTAACATGTTGTTGAATAAATGAATAAAGAGATGAGTAGTATTTTTCTTTCAGAGTTTAAATATTATTTCCATGAATGTAATTGATCAAGAAGGCATTAAATATTTCATTGCACCCCACAAAAAAGTATACTTGATAATATTCAGAAAATGAAAAATCACAAGTACTGAGTATTGTCCCACTTACTCATTCATATACATAGTTTTATTAGTAACTTTTAAATAAAGGAAACAATTTAACACTTTTGTTCATCATGATTATTTAAAATCAGTAGCAAGGTCTCATTGTGTAAGTAAAGATGAAATTAAGAAAAATGGAATGTTATCATTTCATGTAAACTTTTTCTATGTGTTTTCTTTTTACATAACTGGGATCATACTGGCCATACTCTTTTGTAGCTAACTTTTTCCATTTAATATTTTGTAACTCATGTGTCCCCATATTTTAAAATGGAATATTGAATGCGTGATATTCTAATCATTCCAGCATTTATCAAAATAATCTTCTATTTTTGGTAATTTATGTCATTTCTAATTTTTTTACTATAAAGCACTGATAGGTCTTTTTACCTACATGGAGACGCACACAATTATTAAGCTCCTTAGGCTTCAAAGTCCCAGAAGAATAATAACTGGAGCAAAGTTTATAAAACTTTTAATGTTTTAGATGCATATTAGACACTTATAAAGCTTGTACACTGGTACATATCTACTGACAAAATAGGTGATGCTTTGTATGTGAGAATTTTCACCACATCTGGATATTCTTCCAGAAAAACAAATACTATTTGCAAAATAATAGACAATTATTTTATTGCCTTTGTTTATTTTTCTTTGTGATTGCATTTGAGATTGATAAAATTGATTGATTAATAACATTTTATTTTATTATTATTTTATTTAATTTCTTGTGCTTACTAGATTAAAAATAACAGTAGCTGCTTCACAAGTTTATTGTTTTTCCTAGTTGAAGTAGAAACTGAGTAGTATATTAATTAAAATCAAAATATACATTTTCCTTTCCAACAGATGATTCTGCTGCAGAGAGCTTTAATGGCAATGAGACTCTGGGGCACAGTTCAATTGCTTCAGGGGGAACACACAGCAGGGAGATGGGAGACTCCAACAGTGATGGCAAAACTGGGCTGGAGCAGGACGAACAGCCACTGAACCTGAGCGACAGTCCCCTCTCTGCACAGCTGACTTCGGAATACAGAATAGATGATCACAGCAGCAATGGGAAAAACAAATATAAGAATCTGCTAATTTCTGACCTCAAGATGGAACGAGAGGCAAGAGAAAATGGAAGCAAGGTACGGTCACATTACAATTTCTAGAATTTTTAAGTTGGTTGTGAAGATTGCAAAGAAATACCTACATATTTTGGAGATGAGGATCATTGTCAATAAAAATATTTTAAACAAATCCCAATAGCACATTATAGCTGAATATATTATTTGTCTATAAAATAGAATTTCAGAAATAACAGAATAAGATGGATTATATCTCAAAGATCTTGGTGTCTTTTGATATTCAGAATCACTTGGGCTAATGTTTCTTATTTATATAATCTATTTGTGAATTTGTCTCTGGGAATTTATTGAGCTCAGTTGTGAAAGTTTCAGTGACAGTACACAATTTTGGACTACAAAAAAAAACCACTGTCTGTTTTCTCCAAGATTGGAAAGATGTATGCACTGATAAACTGATAAAGTTTCAATTGGTTCCTTTAGTTTGCTTTAGAGACCTGACTTCAATCAGTAATTTACTCCAGGACACTGGAGAAATACTAAGTGTTAGTGTCCTGGATAAAATTTGTGGATTAAATAACTATTTGAAGAAGTACTTTATCATGTATTATACAAAAGACAAGCATATTTCAGACATATTATCCATGCTTCTAGATTTTTATATTAGAACAAATGACAATTCCCTTCTATTCCTAATTGATTTATTCTTTTAAAAAATCAGTTTAGATTTCTACTTGCTTGAGATAATAAGTGCTGGTGACCCTGCTCTATGATTTTTTAAGGTACTTTAGAACAACACATGAGGATTTTTATGGAATATACCTTTTGAACTCCCTTCCTGACCCCTACCTCTAAGTTAGAGTTGTAGAACTGATTCGACACAGATCCTAAAAGCAAAATGTCTTAATCTGGATTAATTTCTGAATTTGCTGAGGCACTGTGTTTCCTAAATGGGCTCTATTTAAATCTCACTTGCCTGAGGGTGTGCTATTTTATCCTTTTAAAGCAAGTCACTAGACATTAGCAGATACTTACACACTTCTGCCTGAGGGATCCTGCTATAACTTTTGCTGTGGTTAAAGCACAAATACTCTCTTCAGTGGTTTAAAGCCAAATCACAGAAACACAAATCATTTTATGTTGCATAACAGGATCTGAATCACCATGTTACACTTTACAGAACAAAATAACCCTTAAGTTTCCCCTCCTTCCATATAGCCCTGTCTTTATAAATCTTAAATGATCATGGAATGTCTTTTTTAGGCAATGTGCCTGTTGAAATTTTTTCTAAAATTATTCGATATTTTTCTCTTTCTTATCCTGTTGTTCAGTATAACTGTGGGAGTTATGCTTGTTAAAACCATTCTTGCACACATTAAATGGAATAAAGTGACTTTTCTATCTCTATTAACATGGAGTTATGAAAAGC
Organism: Carlito syrichta; assembly: GCF_000164805.1. Classification (NCBI taxonomy): domain Eukaryota; kingdom Metazoa; phylum Chordata; class Mammalia; order Primates; family Tarsiidae; genus Carlito; species Carlito syrichta. The sequence continues at coordinate 134,393 of NW_007249080.1, forward strand.
ACAGGCTGTTTGGGCTGTTTATGAGGGTTAGCATGATAAGTGGGCCTGGGACAGAAGAAGATAGTCCCGATAAACTTGATGATTAATGTTTTGGTAAATGGAGAGCAGTTCTTATGGCCAATAGAGAAGTAACCAGAGAGGTAGAAGAAAAATCAACAGGTTACAGTACATGAAAGCTAAGAAAAGTCCACCTTTCGAGAACATAATGGTCAGCTCTGATGGATAATGTTGAGAAATCAAATGGGGGAAAGATAGACAGTAACTGAATTTATGAGAGCAGTTCTGGTAGCACATTGGGAGCAAAATTCAGAGGGGTTATTTTTATTTCTTTCTTCAAAAAGGACATATTAAATCCCTAGCAGTTATGTAGAATATATAAGTCTAGAGATTTTATGAGTAGTGGGCACACTGTAGTTAATATTATTGTATTGTGTATTGAAAATTTACTTAAAGTAAATTTTTGAAGGTGAAGGATATGTTAACTTGTTTACCTGGAGTAATCATTTCACTATGGATAGATATATGAAAACATCATTTTGTAACCTTAAATTTATACAATAAAAATTTTGGCATACTCTAGTAATGGAGTAGGTAGCAGAAACAACTTATACAAATAACAGTCCTAACCGGGCTCGGTGGCTCAGCCTGTAATCCTGCACCTTGCGAGGCTGAGGTGAGTGGATTGTCTGAGCCCGCGGGTTCGAGACCCGCCTGGGCAACTTGGTGAGACCTCATCTCTACAATAAATCAGAAAATATCGGGTGTGGTAGCGCGCACCTGTAGTTCCAGCTACTTGGAAGGCTGAGGCAGAAGGATCGCCAGAGCCCAACAGGTCGAGGCTGCGG
>NW_007249080.1:135320-234350 GCF_000164805.1 Carlito syrichta
CAAAAAAAAAAAAAAAAAGAAGAAATAACAGTCTTTATTTGTAAGTCTCTTGCTATATAGTTTCTAGAAAGAGCATACTTATGCATAGAAAAGTTTCTTAGTGCAAGTCTAGGCAAATATTTATTTCTCTGTTAAAATGTTGAGTTCATCTATGAAAATACTATTTCTATTGAAGTAACAGTCAAAAAGAGCTTCCTAGAGAAACTGAGCCTGAATTTTGAAGAAAATGTAAGATTACCATTTTTGTTTTTCAGAAGAGGTTTCTTGCTAGACCCTGTGAAGGACCTGGAATTCAGAGAGGGAAGATGACTAGGTCTTAGGCTAGGGAGCTATTGTCTATTCTGAACTGAGTATAACTTCATAGTGTGACATTTGAGGAAGAACCTGATACCATTATGCAAAATTAATGCACCAATTAATTTATTCTCTAAATATTTACTGAGTGATTCCTATATGTAAGACATGGTCATAGGAAGCAGAAATATGTTAATAAGCATAGGAGGGTCCCTACCTTCAAAAACTCATAGTCTAAGAGGAGAGACAAACCTGTGATCACAATCTGATTCTACAAGTAACATGATAGACATATGAGCAGGGTGGAATGAGAGAAAGGAAGTGGGATACTCAAGGGTCTATAATGATCCTTAAGGAAGACTCTATAGAGAGACTGATGCCAGAGATGGATGTGGAAAGGAAAGTAGGAATTATTCTGGGGAGAGGATTATTTATGGTAGAGGGTCAAACACGTTTGGATGTATAGAGCCATGGGAGAGCATACCTGGCAGGGAGATTTGCCAAGAGCTCAGCTTGATTGCAGCACAGATGCTGGAAGAGGAATGAAGTATAGAGAGACTCCATCAATAAAGGCTCTGTAGGTCATTTTAAGAACTTTGGATTGTGTCCAATAGTTAGTGTTTATATGATAAACTTGTGGTCAGCTTGGAATTTTAGAAAGATTATTCTGGCAACATTGTGGTGAATGAGTGGGGTAAGGACTAGGAAAAAATAAAGACAGAAGGGTCATTCGAAAGCTATTGTGGCAATCCAGGAGGAAAATAAATGACAGTTGGAATCAAATAAATGGCAATGTGAACAGAAAGCAAAAATATGGTTTAAAAAATTGAACATGTTACTATCGTTCTTTTGGTGTTGTATTTATAGGATCACCGATGTAACCTCTATAGGTTATATATTGCCAAATTCCTGGGAGTGTCCTTCACATAGACTACAATATGAATAGCTTCTTTACTTCTTGTACCCCATGAGTATGTACAGTCTGTGAGTTTAGGAGTGACATTTGTCTAGCACTGGCTTAAAATCTGGTACATAGTAGTTTCACAATATTTTAAAGAAATATATAAAAATTTATTGAATGTAGGAAGCAAAGCATAGAAGAACCCTTCTAGATTGACTCCAAGATTTTTGACTTGGTTGCCTGAGTGGATAATGATTCCATTTACCAAAATTCAGAATGAGAAACATTTGAAGAAGCAGGCTTTGACATGTAAAGTTTACAATGCCCGTGTAGTATCAATTGTATATTTAATAGGCATTGGGGAAATAAATGTATTTTAGCTCGTAAGACAGGTAAGATTGGAGAGAGAGATATTTGAAGGATTTCAGAGCACAAGTGCTGCTTGAAGCTGTGTGTGTGTTGATAAGATCACCTTGGGAGAGCATAGATTGAGGAGAAAGTCAAAACGTGTCATCCTGAAGGATATCAGCTCATAAGAAACAAGTGACATGAAAGGAGTTCGTGGAGAAAAAAGTGCCCAGGGAGAAAATGAAGGCAGCAAGATTAAATGTTTTAAAAGCCAAATACAGGGCATTTCAATATTGGTATAAGTGGTTACATTAAGTGATCCTTAGGTGAAGTGGCATAGGTCTGAACTTGGACAGTGGTTAGGAGAGTTAATACTGAGAGGTAGACTCAAAACATGGCAGAAGGAGAGTTAGCAGAATTAGTGGGCAATTTGAAGACAGTTCTAGAAACTGAGACAGGAAGCCTGAATCATTTTAGTTGTGAAGGAAACTATGCCTAGGATTTAGCTTTAGGGATTCTTCCTGCAGTCTGAAACCCTATGTAGAGAGAGCTCTAGTGTCCTTGGCTTAGGATTCACTCCTGTTTCATCCTAAGGATATCAGGTGAATTTCATAAAGTTCTCTTCAATCAGTACATCATTTGTGGTACTTAGAAATGTTCTATCACTTTTGTGTGGCTTTATGAAATGACACTACTACAAATTTCTTCTTCCTTGGAGAGAGATAAAAGCTTAATTATATAGCATCTCTGAAAAGCTTAGATTCCTGTGTGTTTAATGTTGACCTATTTCACTGTTTTATTGTGAATAAAATCAAACAAAAATGATTATAGAGCATTTAAAAAAATTGAACAGTGAATAGAAATGCTTAAAAAGAATAGCTGAGTTGGACTATGCCATTTACTGATTGCTTATTATTATGCAAATTTACTCACTAGACTAGCAGAGAATCACATTAACCAACCTAAAGAATAAATCTATTACATTGAAAGAGTTTAGGTGATATTTATTTTCTACTTGCTGTTGGCCACATTTTGAAAAGATAACTAATAACATTAGTGCTCAGGAGAGAGTAGAAATGATAGGAAATACCTTGGAAAATAAGACCCGTGTGGAAGTGTTTAAAGATCAACTATATAAAAAAAAGAAAGGAAAAAATAAATAAAAGAAAAGACTCATCAGACCGAAATCTAGGGATAGATATGTTTAAAATTATTAGTTATTGGTAATAGAAACAAAACTAGAATTCTAAAGTGGGACATACTTAACTTAAAAAACACTATTACTGACTTTTTCACTTTAGTTTGCTGTTTTTCTTTTAGTATTTGTGACCCAGTTACATTTTACCTAATGTGGTAGAATATTCTGAAGCAATCTCCCAAAAGAATAATGTTTCAAGTAATGCCTGTGGTGGGCAGGTGATTATTGCTGGAGAGTTTATGTGCAACAATCATTACTGCATATTTGGGTTTTGGCTCAGTTCCCAAGACCCCTAAATCTTCACTGTATTTGATAGCATTTTTTTTGTTTCAGTGTGTTTCATGTGACATTTTTCCAATTAATCTTTTCTTTACATTTTTACCAAAATTGATATTGCCATTCAATTAAAGTTTATAAAATGTTAATTATAATTACCACTAACAACCGCTATATAACTTTATTTACATATATTGAGTGAAAGGAGCATATTTTTCAAAATATCTCTTTTAAAAATTTAGGGGTAATGAAATTACCTTTTAAAAACAAAGAGCAATGGATTGGTTTTTGTAATAAGACTGTCTTAGCCCAGGCACAGTGGCTCATGCTGTTATCCTAGCACTTTGGAAGGTCATGTCAAAAGAATTGCTTGAGTCCAGGAGTTCAAGACCAGCTTTGGCAAAATAGCAAGAACTTGTAGCTGGAAAAAAATAAATAAAAATTTGCCAGGCATGGTGGCATATGCTTGGGAGGCTAAGGCAGGAGGATCACTGGAACCAGTAATTTGAGGCTGTGGGGAGTCATGTTCGTGTCACTGCACTGCATTGTGGGCAACAGAGTGAGACCCCCAACTCAGAAAACAAACAACAACAAGAAAAGAATATTGTCTTAGTTATTGTTATATAGATATTCCAGCTTACTATTGTTTTAATTTTATGATTTTTAATATCTAGCCTTTGGGTGTTATGTAGAGATTTGGTTCAGATATTATTCAGAGTAGAAACAACAGTATGTATTGTTATTCAAGGTAGAAACAAAAGAAGTAAATGTGCCTAATATGCGCTAAGCACTGTCCTGGATGCTAGAAGGAAGAAAACAAGTCTCATCATTAAGAATTCATGTTTTGGCCAGAAAGCCAGACACATAAATAAATAAATGAGTGATATTATAATATGGAAAGTGATTTGTATGTGAGAGTGCCTTCTAGCCTTAATAACTGTGCCTTGGACTGTTCTTGAGTTACTTCTTTGTGATTAAATGGGAGATGGCCATTTGGAAATGCATAATAGAAAATTACAAACAGAAAGAAATTAAACAGAGCATTAAGACTAGAAATGCTGAGGATGGAAATGGTGAGTTTAGCCTGGAGAATAAGACATCAGACTGGATAATTCTTTGAATACACTTTTAAAGCTTCAATTTCACTCTGTAATTGAAAGGGAATCATTTTAGGATGTAGGTTAGGAAAAGAGTGTGGTCAGATTGTGTTTTGGGGTAGCTTACTCTGGCATCTCTGTTACAAGATGGATTTAGGTAGCTTTAGAAGGGAGAAGGCTGTTAACAGAGAATGAGGATTTGCCTTAATAACCTGATGGCAGGGATGGGGAGGAGAGCAGATTTGAGAAATATTTAACTTAAAGGGGCAGATTTGGTTTTCTGATTAGATCGATGGTAGAGGGTAAAAAAGAAATGAATAGCCACAGGATAAAGGATTTATCAGTACAGATATTGGGGTGCTGTGTCAACTCTAGTCATGATGAGTATGTGTAATGTTTTTATATTCATAACTCAAACCAACTCAGTGTGGTAAGAAGAGCAAGTGTAATGATCAGCTTAATTTAAACAAAAGGGAGTAAAAATCTAGTGACTTATGAGTGATTCAACAGATATTGTTATTATGACTAGTTAAGTGAAAAAGCCTGAAATTGAACTCAGGTCACCTGACTCTTCAGCCCGTGTAATTTTCATGATACTCACACCTGCTGATGCTGTGAGACTAGTCATCTGTATGGAACATATGGTGACGATGACAAGCAAGCCATCCAGAGATACAATGAGTGGTTAGTTTTTTGATAAATGGTAATTACTTGCAGTGGCATTTCTTATACAAAGATGTGTTTTGCTTTTGATGTGTGAATAATTTTATAATGAAACTAACATACTGGATCTCTTTATTGGAAAACTAAGTATTTCTGCAAAGTGTTCATTTGTTGCTTGAGTTCATATATGTAAATAAATGTATAATCGAGTTAGAGCGAGTCTTTAAAAAGCTCTGGTATGAATTTCAAACTTACATTTTATTTACTAACAATTTAAGACAGCATCTTCATATTATATATCTGTAAAACATACGCATGTATATAAACTTGTGTGTATAAACAAAGGCACACATATGAATAGTAAATTCTGTACTTACAAATTACATGGACTTCATTTCTGCTCATTATTGGATACATTTTTTTTCTTCTGTCCTTAGTAAATTTCTTTAAAATCAAGAGATATCCAAGAAAGATATAATGTGGAATGATCAATTGCTTTTGCAGTATGTGTAATATTTGTGACCTAAATTTAAATGTGTATGATGCTTTTGTAAAAAATGTATGCACCTTACTCAGCGATTGTAAAATCAACTGCATTATACAAAACCACTTCATTTTACAGATGAAGAAACAGACCAACGCAAGTGGCCTAACAACCAAATCAATGTCCTTCTGAATCAGTAGGCTACCATGCTTGCCATCACATATGTTCATATTCTCTCTAAGCTATCACAGGAAGAGAGGGCCAAGCCATTATTTATGAATGCCTACTGTGCATTTTCTAGTCCATGTTGGTTCATTTCACATTTGTTATCAGGAGAATGGAGAAGGCAAGAGGCTTCTATAATTTATACCCTGAAATGTGCAAAATGAAGTTGATTTTTATTCTGCACATGCAGTGAAAAATGCATTTTAATTTCCTTTTTAAACATGTAAGAGTTCATGTGGGTCAGTATAAAATCTCAACTAGCCCTCCAGCCATTGCATGCCTTCATGAGTAATCTGGTTAGTTATAAATTGTGTTTTTGATCAAAATGCAAAACAAACCAAAAAAATGACCAATTGTTTTTTTCTTTATTTGATCGTTCATTGATAGCACAAAAAGAAATAGTCTATTTTGCATGTTTTTGTGTTTAATTTTTTTGTGTGTAAGCTTTTTGTTTTGTTTTGCTTATGTGTTTGGGCCTGTCTGTTTTCTATTCATGTTCTATCATCAGGAATAAAGTCAAGTGTTTAAAAATATCTTTCCAGTCTATAGGTGTCTTGGGAATAGTAGAGGGCCTCTAAGAGAAATAAATGTAGTTTAAATGTAGTTTAAATAAGTGATTTTTACATATCTCAAGATAATTAGTATTACCAGGGCTCCTGGAAACACTCAATATTGACCCACATTTTGGGAAAGAATAAAACAAGGATAACTAATACTAGTGTCATTGAATTATATATTCTAATTTATCTCAATATAATAGTTTACATTGTTTTCATTATTAGATGAGTCTTAAAGTATGCACCCCAAAACAATTATATATAGCATCATTATTAGTATGTTTAAAAAATATTTTTGAAATGACTCTCTTAGTGTTAGCTAGGGTCAAGAGGATAACACAGTTGACACAGTTAAAAACTATAGCTAAGTCATAAACTTGATTCCAAGGAATAATAGTGAAAGATAACATTTGTTGAGTTCTTACTATGTGCCAGGCACTATTTCAAAAACAAACTCCTGTAATTCTCACAACAATCCAGTGAAATTGAACTCTGTTAGTTTTCTCATTTTTGTAGATGGGAAAACTATGATTAAAAGACATTACTAACATGGTGAGGTTAAGAATCGCTAGAATTTAAATTTACCCCTTGAATAATTTGGCCCATATATGAACCAATAAAAGAGATCATGGTGTAGGTTCTGAAAATAAGCATCAGCAAATTGACTTGATATTGAGAGTCCCTGGCTAGTTTATGGTTTATAGTTATTTTTTGATAAGGAAGTCACACACACGTACCAGCTCTGTGACTTTAAGCAAGTCTCTTTTGAGCCTAGATATTTGTGAAATGGAGATAGTAATACTTAACTTATAGGTAATTGTGAAGTAGACTTTAGCCTTAATCTGGACTAGGAGTCTGTCGTATTCTAGGTATTATGTATACAATCTTACCTTTCTGGTGCACAGATTTTTCTTTAAATATTCACCAAACATAGTGACTCAAATAAATACATTTCCAATATGGTGCCTGAGCAGGATTTCATCATAGCAGACTGATAATGGAGGTATTTGGAGACTTCTATGATTTTGTGTTGTGATTCTTAAATCACAAGGTGCAAACTTCATATAAAAATTTAAGTATTTTTTCTTTTTAATGTTTGAGACAAATGTTTAAGAACCTAAAGTAATAACCTATGAAGTTTACGTCTACATTTTTTTTAACTAAGATACTAAGATACTATTAGGCTGCTATATCATTCAGTGTTATCCAGAGAAACAGAACCAATAGCGTATGTGTGTACATATATGGCAATATATTATGAGGGATTGGCTCACACAAATATGGAGGCTGAGAAGTCTCATAATCTGCTGTCTGCCAGCTAAAAGTTACTTGGAAGGCTGAGGCAGAAGGATCACCTAAGCCCAGCAGGTTGAGGTTGCGGTGGCCATGAGTGTGCCACGGCACTCCAGCCTGGGCAATAAGAGTGAGACTCCACTCAAAAAAAGAAAAGAAAAGAAAAGAAAAGCCAATAGTATAAGTTCAGTCTAAAACCAGAGGTCTGTCAACCAGGGAAGTCAATGGTGTAAGTCCACCTCTGACTTGGAAGGTCTAAAACCCAGGAGTGCCAATGTCTGCGGGCAAGAGAAGATAGATTTGCAGTTCAAAATGAGAGAGTGGATTTACACTTCCTCAACAATTTTTTTCCCTACCCCAACCCTTAAAAGATTGGATGATGCACACCCCCATTGCTGAGAGTGATCTTTCCTTAGTTTACCAATTCAAATAAATTTGAATCAAATGCTAAGGTTCTCACAGAGGCACCCAGAAATGATGTTTACCAGATAACTGTGTACCCTATAGTTAAGTCTAGTTGAAACACAAACCTACCTCTTGTCAACATGACACCTATATGCATCTTTAAACCATACTTAATCTCCAAATAAAGATAATCACAAGCTCATAATTCTCTCTAACATGACACAACTATTCAGTCTACAATAGAAAACAAACTGATCCCTTACCCAAAAGAAAGAAGACCTTAAGGGGTGTTTATTCTTCTCTTAATATACAGTAGCTTAAATAAAATGATGTAAATTTGACAATACTTATAATACTTCATAGTACTTAACATAAAGCCAATATGATAAGGGATTAAGAGATGAAAGAAAACAAAGAGATTGCTCAATATATGAATAAATGCACATAAACATGTTCATAATAAAATAAGGAGGAAATACTCATGACAATTACTTTTCTCAGTTCTGTAATTGATCATGTGATTTATTTAGTTATTTATTTATTTTTATTTTTTATTTTTGAGTTGGAGTCTCACTCAGTCGCCCAGACTGGAGTGCAGTGGCCGCTCCCTCGCCTGCTGGGCTCCGGCGATCCTTCCGCCTCAGCCTTCCGAGTAGCCGGAATTACAGCCATGCGCTACCACGCCCGGCTGATTTTTTGATTTATTGTAGAGATGAGGTGTCGCTGCTCAGGCGGGTCTCAAACCCGCGGGCTCAGGCAATCCACTCACCTCAGCCTCCCAAAGGTGCGGAATTACAGGCTGAGCCACCAAGCCGGACTATTTTTTTTTTTATATTCTTAAATTTTTTTTTTATTTTTGTGTTAAAGATGTGGTGTACAATTCGGGATTAGGTACTCTTCTCAAAAGAAAACATAGCTTGTATTTCTAACTCCTGCTACCCATTATGTATTCCTTTTGCCTTCAGCAAACACCTCAGCTGGTCATGGTTCTTTACCTGCCAAAGTAAAGCAAATTGTCCTTTCTGAAGAGTCTGGATGATTAGCAGTCCTCCTTGAATTGGGTTATTGTAATTTTCTGTTGGCCTTAACCATGGGGGCATGGTAACACTAAGTTATACCCTAGCAGATCTTCTGTATTCCAGATATACTCTTCCTCTTCCTCATCCCCATTGTAGACTAGGAGTCTATAATTTTTCTATGGTAGTTTGGATTAAGCACCCTAGCCAGTGCTGTAACTTCCCTTGTAGCTTGTTGAATAACATTAGAGACAAAAAGTGACTGAGTGGTAGTCTTAACTTCTAATTCAGTGGAATCATCGTTGTGTCTCCTGGTAGGAGTATTCCTCCCTCTGGAACTAAGACCTCTAGGCCAGCAGAACATAAGGACATGGAAATAGGAAGCAAAACTTTTTCTAGTCTGCCACTGGGGTAATAGTGAGTGGTGCCACTCCCATGTCCACTCCTTGATTCCTGGACCTGAGAATCCTGGCTGTTAGATAAACAGCATCATATAGTGGATGCTGATTCAAAGCATACAAGGTTTTCTGGAGAACCTTGCCCCAGCCTTGAAAAGTGTTACAAGTTGTCACTGTAACTGTAACTTCAAAAGACCATTTCACCATTCTATCGTGTCAACTGTTTCAGGAGGTGGGGAACATTGTAAGACCAGTGAATTCTATAAACATATGCCTATTGCCATTCTTTTGTTATAAAGTGAAGGTTTTTTAAGAATTAGAATTAATGTCCTATGAAATACTGTGAAAGTAGATGATGCATTCTGTAAGTCCATGGATGGTAATTTTGTCAAAAATGCTGTGTGCAAGGAGAGCAAATCTATATCCAGAATAAGTGTCCATTTCAGACTTAAACACTGCCCTTCCATGATAGAAGAAGTCCAATGGACTTAACCTGCCACCAGGTAACTGGCTGATTATCCCAGGGGATGATGCCATATCAAGGGTTCAGTGTTGATCTCTACTGCTTGTATATTGGGCACTCAGCAGATTGGATAATGCCACTCACATTGATGAAGGAAGTCTTTTTTACTCAGTCTACCAATTCAAATGCTAATCTTTTCCAGAAACACCCTCACTGACACACCCAGAAATAATATTGTAACAGCTATCTGTGTATCTCTTAGCTCAGTCAAGATGCATAAAATAAACCATCATACCTTCTCATCAGAGATGCCTCTAGAAAGCTGAAATAATTCAATGGAATTAAGCACTACTTGTAAAAATAATCTTTGGGTCAGAATTGTACAAATAATCAAATATTACTCCGTTTTTGTATAAGTGTGGTGCCCCACCAGGAATTGTGGGAACTATAAAATTGTTTCTGATGGAATAATATCACCTACAACATAAACAAAAATAAGAGGTAAAAATATATGAATATCAGTTATTTGCAAAAATGTTCTGTGAAAACACAAAGTAGGGAATTGAAGCAGGTTTCATAGAGAAGGCAGTGTTGTATGAGCCCAAAATATAAGTTCACTTTGATGAGAGAAGTTTAAGGGGATAAAAACACAGAGGATAATATAGTAACAAAATCAAGAAAGCAGGAAAGTTATCTGGGAACAAATAACCATGGGGTATGGAAGGACTGAGAAGTACATGAAGGCAAATCAGGGAAAACTTTTTTTTTCCCCAGAGGGCCAGAACTGATGGTCTATTTAGTTTGTATCCCTAAGTGTAGGAAACCATCAAAGTATATGAACTTTAGAGTGACAGTGAGTGTAAGCCTTGGTCAGATGGACATCTCAGCACTACGCTGAATGATGAGAAGATGTGAGAAACAGAAGGTGGAGAGTTTTCTAGGACTGAAGCATAAATACCTTTGCCAGAGCAGTAGCAGTGCCAGCCTCTATTTTGAGCCTATGGAGTTTCAGGTGCTAGAGGATCATTGAGTTAGGTATAACTAGCTGACAGGTGGAAATATGAGGCCAACATCGAAGAGAAAGAAGGGAAGGAGCGGGAATCATCTGAAGAGTGCCACCAGGAAGTCAGAAGGGAAGCTGACAGCCAGAAGATCTGAGATTTTCTCTATTGTATTGAAAGAGAGAGAGAGAGAGAGAGAGAGAGAGAGAGGAGAGAGGAGAGGAGAGAGGAAGAAAGGAAAAAAGACAGAAAGAAAGAAAGAGAGAAAGAGAGAAAAAGAACGAAAGGAAGGAAGGAAGGAAGGAAGAAAAAGAAAGAAAGGAAGAAAGAAAGAAAGAAAAAGAAAGAAAGAAAGAAAGGAAGAAAGAAAGAAAGGAAGAGAGAAAGAGAGAAAGAAAGCAGTGAAGATAAAGCAGAGCCAGAGCACAAAGAACCTGGCATAGCCAGTCCCAAAATACAAGAAAAGGCAGTATCAGATCATGTTGATGGAGGTGAGAAAGATGCTGAGTTGATGTCCCTGGAGGCTTCCAGAGGGCAGTTCCGTGGTGGGAACAAAAGGCAGCTCTCCAAGCACTGAGGCATGAATCAATCAATGTATGATTTCCACTGGGCAGGGGAGGAACATGTATAGTGAAAGAATTCATCAGATTTGTATGACTTTGGGAATTATTTTTGTTTATAGTATCTATATGATTGTAAATAAGTATCAGTTCATGTTTTTAACAGTGTCTTCACATTGACTTTTCAACAGAATTCATCAAATAGTTTGAGCACCAATTATGTACTAAGCCCTGAAAATGCAGAAATGTAAAAGGCGTAGGTTTGTACTCCAGGGGCATCAAGAAAAGTAGGGAGACATTAAACACATTATAGTATGACAGTCTGATAAATGCAATAAAGTAATATTGAAAGCAAGCTGCAAATGTAAGAGGATGTTTCATTTTACTGAGAGGAGGAGTGGGGGTATGGTTTGGGATGGTCCAGAAAGATTTTCTTGAAAATTATGTCATCTTACGTGGGTTTTAAAATAAAAATAGTTACCAGCCAGAAAAAGAAAGGTGATTTGGATTTGACTAAAGTGTGGGTTTAGACAATTACTTAATGTCTCTTTAACTCAATTTACTCACCTGTAATATGAGGGAAGAGTCTTTATTGCAAAGGATTCTTTATATAATCATCAGCATAGATTTACTCTTTACTATAAGCTAAACCCTGAGTAAATTGCTAGGGATGTGACAAATGTGATGAAAATCTAATTTTAAAAAAGTATAAATTGTTTATTGATGACTCAGGAGAAAATTAACAGGAGCTAGCCATCATTATGTATATAGTTATAACTGTAGATAAATGAAACAATACAGTAGATTAACCGAAGGATAACCAACTAGTCCTGAAGAAGAATAGAAGAGTGTGACACGGGTATGAGATTGATGGGTGTTGTGGCATGCTTAGGACCACAGGTGAGGCAGTGACCAGAGATGAAGAGACAGAGACCAGGTCAAGAGGGTCTCATATACATACTGAACAGTTTGGACATTGCCTTATAGATAAAAAGGAACAAGAAAAGTATTTTTCAGCAGCAGGGAAGATGTAATTTCATTTGCATTTTAGAAAGTCAGTTAGTATGCTCTTCTAATTCACTACATTGGTTAATAGGATTCAAGTGTCATTTGCAAAAGCTATTTCCAAAAGTGATAAAGTAAACTTTATTTGAACCATTGAACAATCATTTATTGAGGGTCTACTATATGCCAGGTATCATACTGGGCACTGAGGTTTCAAATATGGACTAGATGCAATCCCTGTCCCATAAAAGCTCATTCCATTGTGTGAGGCAGTTGCATGCATAATCACCTGTAATAAAACACATGCAATAATAAAGATACTGGGCAGTATTCCTACATAAGAGAATTTCAGGACACTGGAAAATAACAATGAAAACCAAAAGATAATCATGCACTTTAATGTTTGTTCTTAAGATGCTCACAGAAAGGGTAAATTTCAGAACTGACTTGCTGAGCATATGCCAAAAGCAAAATGTGAAATAAAATTATGTCTGTGCCTCCTACAAAAATGTTGTTATTCAAGGACACACAGAATGAGCGTGAATGAGTTTTTCTGACGCTCCTCTTTTTAAAAAATGAGGATCATGTTTACTGTCAAAACATTTCATACAAATAATTCATAAAAATAATTAAAGAATATCTATACAAGGAAGAAATGATCCTAGGTTTTTATCTTAAATATAAATCATGGTTACGTTAGACATTAATTTTAGTAAAGTAGCAGTGACTTCTCAACAGAACTTGCATTAATCCACAGTGATCCAAGTCTTATAGTGCCTTTTTTCATAAATGAGAAAGTAAATGGAAACTTAATTTTTATGAATGTTAGAAGTTCTTATATAACATTTATGTTGACTTTTATTTAATAGTACAATTTGATGCCAAGTGCATTACATTTTATGTATCATTTAATGAAGATTTATTAAACCTCTCCTGTGAGCCAAGTATTGTGTTCCTACCTTGAAATAGAAGAATGAAGCCGGGCTCGGTGGCTCAACCTGTAATCCCGCACCCTTGGGAGGCTGAAGTGAGTGGATTGCCTGAGTCTGCAGGTTCGAGACCCGCCTGGGCAGCGAGACCTCATCTCTACAATAAATCAAAAAATTAGCCGGGCGTGGTAGCGCATGCCTGTAATTCCGGCTACACGGAAGGCTGAGGCGGAAGGATCGCCGGAGCCCAGCAGGTCGAGGCTGCGGTGGCCAGGAGTGGCCACTGCACTCCAGTCTGGGCGACAGAGTGAGACTCCAACTCAAAAAAAATTAAAAAAGGAAATAGAAGAATGAAAGAGACACAGGGTGGTCCCTGTTTCTTGGAGACTCCAGCCTGGTTGGGTCAGGCTGTTCATTAAACAGAAGTTGGAGGTAGAATAAGACAACATAGAATGGCAGATACTCTGGAAGAGACACTAATTTGAGGAATTAGGACCTCTCCTAGAGAAAAATTATAAACAGGGAACTAATGAATGAGTAGGATTTAGACAAGAAAGAAGCCTTGCATTCTATGCTAAGTACTAATTCCAGGCAAGAGTTGGAGGCAAGACAGAAACTGAAAGAACATCAGTGTTTGAGAAACTGAAAGAACATCAGTGTAGCAGGAGCTCGGTCCATGGGGTGCTGGCAAAGATGAGTCTGGAAAAGAAAATAGGCCCACATCTCAAAAGTCCTTAGGAATTTGGAAACTGCCACAACTTTGAATAATGATGATAAGATTTTTATTTAAATGGTTGAGTCTAGAACTGAATGAGCCAAGGTGGGGTCAAGAAGACCATTTCTTTTTAAAATAAAAATAAGTTTATTTTATTTTAGATACAGAGGGTAAAAGTGCATGTTGGTAACATGGACATGTTCTGTAGTGGTCTGGATTGGGTTTCAAGTGGCCCATTTTCCAGATAGTGAACACTATATCCAATAGGTAATTTCTGCACCCTAGTTCCCCTTCCCACCTCTCCCCCTTCTTAATGTCCCCAGTGTATATTATTTCCATCTTTGTAGCCATTTAACTCCTGTATCTAAGCAAAGTATTTTGGTGACCTCATTTCTGGCATGGGAACCTGGGTGGATGTTAGTGCAAATCGCTGATGGAGGTTTGTGTGTAATCATTCACCCCCACCCCAAACCTGTTCTAACATCTAATTTGGAGGTACATGCTTCTTCTAATTCATGCTCCCTCTATTCCTCTCACTTCAGTACTTATGCATTATGTTTCATTTCAACCTTAGCACTGAATACTCTCTATGGATGAAATCTGAGTTCCAGTGTTTAAGAAATACTATCTTTCAACATTTTCTTCTACCCAGAAAGTTCACTGTGTCTGTTTTCCTCATCCTTCCCCAACTTCCCAACATTCCCCTGCCAACACACACACACACACACACACACACACAGACAGACACCCTGCTGACCTGGTGTGCTTCTATCCATTTCTTAAGACTTTGTAAAGTCTAGGAAGCCTTTCCTGATGCAGTGAATGTTACTACCTTCTCCTGTCTCTCAGAGTTGATATATAGTTCTATGGTATCATTCACAACATTAGGTTCTAAATATTTGTTTATGTATTTGTCTTTCATATGGGTCCAGAGAAGGAGATCATCCACCTCTAAGACATAAGCATTTAGCACAATTTATAGTAAGTATTCATGGAATCAGACTAGCTGAAAGATAACAGAGTATATTGTTCTTAACTAATGGTATGGGCATGAGAAGAATAAAAAATAAGGACAATTAGGTAGTTTGGAATTATTTGGTAGAAAGAACTTACAGTTAGATATTAGGAAATTTAGTTAGAATCATTTGCAATGTCAAAGAGATACTGCTTCAGGATTCTAATGTTCTTAAGTATATTCAGGAAAAATTCACCTGAAAAGTGAGTAAGATTTCTGGACCATCTATATACTCACCATATTATAGTCATCAGGAATAACTGAATCAAAATTATTTTTATGTGTGCTGAGATTGTTGAGGCACATCAAAATTATTTTCCTGATTTCTAAAGTATAGGAATATGTTTGTCCTTAAGATTTAGATTATTGTTTATCTGTGAGAACCTTACATTTAAGAGTTTAAGTTCTTTATATTTTGTTTTAGTTATATTTTCTATATTCACATTTATAGTCCCTTATTTTGAGGAAATAAAATTCAGTATCAAATCACCATCTCTCTCAAAGTCATGTTGTTGAATTTTAATAATTTCTTTACTATACCAGCATGTTCACTATTAGGGGTAGAGAAAATAGAAATTAGCATTTTATGTTGATGCAGAAGACTTTCAGGCACTCGGGTATTCTGAGTAACTTTTAACCATTGTGAATGATATAGATATTGTCCTTCTCCTGAGAAGCAGCAGACATTGTCAATTGCTTACACTGTCTTGCATTTTAGTACTTTCAGATATTTGACTTAATTTAGAAGACTGTCACTGAGTCTCAAGAGTATAGTGGAGTAAAGTGATCTTGATCCAATTAGAGTAACAAATCTTTTTCCATTCTTTCTTATCAAGACTGACACTGACTGATATGCCCAACAAGAATTTTGTCAGAGTTTAACGGGAAATAAAGAACTTATTATGGGAGTAAATGACTTACATAAAAAGTTTTGTACATAAACTTAAATCTCCGTACTCTGTTGTTAGAACATCAATAAATGGAAGGCAGGTGCAAATTTTTTTCATAGATAATTGAATTCTAAGTATATAACACAGGAAATTTTATCAGAGATCATGGTAAAATATATGTCTTAAACAAATTCAGAAACTAAAATCTACAATAATTACAAGGACTAGGCTGTATTTCATAGGCCCCTTTTCCTGTCATCTGGCTCTTTCTGCAATTGGTCAGCTCCTGAGAAGTTTGACTTACCAGGGCTATATTATCTTTTTGAAATTGCATTATTTATGGACACTCAGGATAAATGCCAAATGACTGGTCAAGTCTACAAGACTATTTGTTACCTACCTAATCCGTGTTTCTTGGATGTGAGATGACCCCAGTCAAGATGACAATTGAATTATCTTCTATCTTAGGAATGGCAAATAGTTTCCTTTTTTAAAATTTCAGTTGTAAGTAGTTGGTAGGGCTGCATGTCCTGGCTCTGAAGGGAAAACAATCTATTAAAAGTTGTGTCATGAGTATGGCATAGGGGAATGGTGGCACCTTTGCCATTCCTGAGCTAATATCGTCCAGCTCAAAATTATCAGCGTCACTTTCCTCTGAAACATCTAGTCCTAGGTCACACAAGTATTTCAATCCCAACTCACTCGAGAAAATTATCAAGAAACACCTACAACCATCATTTCATAATGATACTAGTCAATAAAGATATTATATGCACATTCAGAATTGCCTAGTAAAACACATTGTATTCTTTTATATTTGTTAGTGTGTAATATCCAAGATAATGATGTAAAAATTATTGTGATTAGATGGATATACCAAAATAAAAAATCAGCACTCTCTGCTTCAAAAAATTGAGGGAGAGTACACCTATTTAAATTCTCTGAATTAAAACAACATAAAAATGATGTTTTTTGTGCTTCATGGTCTCTTCAACTCAAAAAGGAGTTGTGCTTCATGGTCTCTTCAACTCAAAAAATTCACTTTTTTGGATTCTGGAAAAATGTTAGCAAACATTTCAAGAAAACTATTATTGTCCTCTCTATATATACATTTTTTTTTACATTCTACTCAGCAACTAAGTCTATGTTGATGAAAAATATAAGTGTAGCATGTGGAATGGGAACAAGGGTGAGGAGGAAAACAAATACATGTCACTAAACTGGTGGAAGTATTTTTCCTGGTGGAAGTATTTTTTCTACAGATCTCTGCAGGATGTCTCCTGGTCATTCATTCATTTACTCAGCAAGCAAGCAAACATTTATCGAATACTTTTCATGTAGGGAGACTGGACCTACATGCATTTTACGTGTGCCTCGTCAATGAAGCATAAGTTCTTTAAGTTTGATACATTTTCAAGTGTTGTGGAAAATTATACCATCTATGTGCTTGTCCCTTTGTTTCTTAAATATTTTTCTCTTTTTCAGTTCAATGTATTAAGGATTTTGTAAGCTTTTTCTCTAAAAATTATGTAATGGATGATGTACATTAAGAAAAGCATGTACCTTTCTTTCACTGTTTACCAGTGTAAACCACGTTTTTCCTCCTTCTGTTGCTCTTGACTTTATAAACTGTATAACACTGGAGAGGGCATGGGGAAATGATGCTTACATATAGAGGTACAAAAGGTAAGCCAATCTATCCCATGGTTTATGTTGGGAGGGAACTGGCTAACCTAACCAATCAACTCTTTCTTTTAATAGCTTTATTGTTATATAGTTCAAATACCAAAAAATCCACCTGTTTAAAATGTACAATTTAGTGTTTGTTAGCATATTCACAGATTCATATATAGTCATGGTCAGATTTAGAAGATTTTCATAACCTCAAAAAGAAATCCTATGTACCTAATCAATGACTCCCTTTTTCTGACTTCTCTTACTCCTAAGCAACTACTCAACTACTGCCTCTGTGCATTTTCTTCTTTAGACTTTTTTTTTTTTTTTTTGAGTTGGAGTCTCACTCTGTCGCCCAGACTGGAGTGCAGTGGCCACTCCCAGCCACCGCAGCCTCGACCTGCTGGGCTCCTGCGATCCTTCTGCCTCAGCCTTCCATGTAGCCGGAATTACAGGCATGCGCTACCACACCCGGCTGATTTCTTGATTTATTGTAGAGATGAGGTCTCGCTGCCCAGGCGGGTCTTGAACCCGCGGGCTCAGGCAATCCACTCACCTCAGCCTCCCAAAGGCGTGGGATTACAGGCTGAGCCACCGAGCCTGGCTTCTTTAGACATTTTATATAAATTGACTCATATACTATGTGGTCTTTTGTGACTGGTTTATTTTGCTTAGCATAATTTTTTCAAGGTCCGTCTATTTTGTAGCATTTATCAGTATTTCATTCCTTCTTGTGACTGAATAATAATATGGACATACAGTACCACATTTTGTTTAACATTCATCGGTTGATAGACATTTGTGTTGTTTTCACTTTGGGTCTATTATGAATAATGCTGTTATAAATATTTGTGTACAAGTTTTTCTGTAAATGTGTATGTTTTTTTCTTGGTATTTATCTGGAAGTAGAATAGCTGATTCATATGGTGACTGTATATTTAACCATTTGATGTGCTGCGAGGCTGTTTTCCAAAGTGTGTGGACCATTTTACTTTTCCAGCAGTAGTTTATGAATGTTCTAATTTCTTCACATACTCACAAACACTTGTTATTGTTTACCTTTTTAATTCTAACCATCTTAGTGGGTGGGAAGCAATCTCTTATTATGTTTTTGATTTTCATTTCCCTGATGATGAATAATGCCAGGCATATTCTCATGTTTTTATTAGTTATTTGTATATATTTTGGGAAGAAAATTTTATTTGGATTATCTTCCCATTTATTTGAATGATTTGGCTTTTTGTTGAGTTTAATAAGTTTTTTTTTGCATATTCTAGATGCAGGTTCTTTGTCAGATATATGACTTGCAAATATTTTATCCTATTTTGTGGATGGTCTTACCTCCCTGATAGTGTATTTTGACTCACAAATGTTTTTAATTTTGATGAAGTCCAGATTTTCTATTTTTCTCTTGTTGTTTCTATGTCACATCTAGGAATCCATTGCCAAATCCAAGTTCATGAAAATTTACTCCTTTTGTTTTTTTCTGAGTGTTATAGCTCTAGCTTTTACCTCTAGTTGTTCTCCCACCATCTGTTCAAAAGACTTTTCTTATTTAATCATCTTGATACCTTTTTAAAAATCAGTTAACAATAAACACATGGGTTTATTTTTGGACTCATAATTCTATTTCATTGATATCTCCATCCTATGCCTTTACTACATTGCCTTGATTACCATAGCTTTGTATACAATATTGACTCTTCCTATTTTGTTATTTTTTTCATCAAAATTTATTTGGTTGTTCAGAGTTACTTGAAATTTCACATAAAATTTACTGTCAACTTGCTAATTTTACAAAAAGTCAGGTGAGACTCTAATAAGAATTTCTTTGAATCTGAAGATTAATATGGGGAATATTGCTATCTTAACTAGTTCCAGCTCATGAATATGGTATGTTTCTCCAGTGAGTTATATCTCTTCTAATGTCTCTCAAACTTGTTTTATAGATTTTAGAGCATGTTTTGTACTTTTTTGGTAAGTGTACTCCCAAGTTCTTTATTTTTTGATGCCATTATAAACAAAATTGTTTTTAAGACTTATTTTTTTAATTGTTTACTGTAAGTGTACAGAAATACTATTGATTTTTGTATATGGATTTTGTATTCTGCAATTTTCAAGTTTCTATAATTAGCTGTAATTGAGTTTTAGGGGACTTAGGAATATTTACCGATGAAATTATGTCATCTGTGAATAGAAATAATTTTGCTTCTTCCTTTTCAATATGAATGCTTTCTTTTCTCCTTCTTATGTATTTGCTCGGGCCAGAACCTCAGGTATGATTTTAAATAGAAGTGGTGAGAGCTTTCAACCTTGTCTTTTTCAGGTATTTAGTAAAGACATCTAATCTTTTACCATTACATGTGATGTTAGTTGTGGGGTTTTGTGGATATTCTTGCTTCATCAAATTCAGTTGATGAAGTTTCCTTCGAATTCTAATTAGTTGAGTTTTTCTCATGAAAAGATGTTGGACTTTGTCAAATGCTTTTTATGCATCTATTGAGACAACCTTTTAAAATTCTGATCATATGTTCATAAGTTTTCAGATATTAAGCCAACCTTTTAGTCCTGAATAAATTCCATTAGGTTATATAAGGGGTACGATTCTACTTATATGTTGCTGGATTTGGTTTGCTAGTATTTTATTGAGGGTGTTGGCATCCATATTCATAAAAGTCTGTAGTTTTATCTTTTTGTAATGCATCTAGATGGTTGTTATTATCAGAATAATATTGGATTCATAGACACAATTTAAAAGTGTTCTTTCCCTTAGAATAGTTTGGGAAGATTGGTTGTATTTCCTCTTTAAATATTTGATAGAATCAAAAGTGAAACCATTTGAAACTGGACTTTTAAAAAAGGTATTGTTTTATTATTACTATTTCAATGTCTTTATTTGTATGTCATTCTGATTGTTTATTCTTAAGTCGGTTTCAATAGTTGGGGTATTTCTAGGAATTTGTTCATTTCATCTAAAGTACTAATTTATTGGTAGTACAAAATTAAAGTACTAATTTATTTATTGCATATTTTTTCATAGTATTTAAAATGTTTTTTATTTCTATAAAGTCAGTAGTAATGGCCCCTGTGTTATTTATACTTGTAATATTAATGTTTGTTTTTCTCTTTGTTATGTTACATACATACATATATATACCTGTACATGGAGTATTCTATCAATGTCTATTAGGTTCAGTTAGAGAATAACGTTGTTCAAGTCTCCTCTTTCTCTGTTTCTTTTCTGCCTAGTCGTTCTATCCATAACTAGAAGTGGGGTATTAACGTCTTGAATTATTATCCAACTATTATTATGGAATTGTCTTTATCTTCCATTATTGATGTCAGGTTTATTTTCCCTGTATATCGGTGCTCTGTGATTAGGTTCATATGGTTTATATTTGTTATAACTTCCTGATGGATTGTCCCTTTTGTAATTATAAAATGTCTCTTTTTATCTCTAGTAGCAGCTTTTTGTTTTAAAGTCTATTTTGTCGGATGTTAGTGTAGCCACTCAAGTTTTTTTGCGGTTGCTATTTGGATGATATATCTTTTTTATATCCCTTTACTTTCAGTCTGTGTCTTTAAAGGTATGTGTCTTTTTAAACACCATAGAGCTTGCCTTATTTTATTTTTTCATTTGTATTTCTTAAATTAGTGTGATAATCTCTGTCTTTTGATTGGGTTGGCTAATGCAGCAGTCCCCAAGCTTTTTGGTATCAGGGACCGGTTTCATGGAAGACAGTTTTTCCACAGACCAAGTGGGGAGAGGGCTGGTTTTGGAATGATTCAAGCACATTGTATTTACTGTGCACTTTATTTCTATTAACAATATGTTGTCATATATAATGAAACAATTATACAAATCACTGTAATGCAGAATCAGTGGTATCCCTGAGCTTGTTTTCCTGCAACTAGATGGTTCCATCTGGGAATGATGGGAGGCAGTGACACCTGAAATGTGTTGGTTTGGCCAGTCTACTCCATAATCTCATTTTGGTTGCTGTCAGTGCAGAAAACCCTGCTTCACAAAGATAGGATATTGAAAATGGAAGCAGGGTTTTCAGTGCTTTTGTGATAATTTCAGGATATTCCACCTTGACTTTAATCCAGGATGTACATAGATTTGAAGTTGTCTCAAACATACTTTTAAGGCCACCATCATTTGCAGCCTCAAGCAGTTGATCCTCTTCCAGCATGGACAAAGTTGATTCATCGGGCTTAGTCACAAATGGGTACTGAATCCATTCCTTCCCCGTTCTGGGGTCTTTTGTGGTTGGGAAGTAATGCCCTCACACTCTTTTGAAAGCTGAGATAGGTAATCATGCACCAGCTGGGAGAAAGAAGACACTGGCTTAATCTCTTTCAAAATCTCTAATTTTTGAAACATGACAAAAATCCCAATTTTCACTTATCATCCCCAAAATTCCAACTTGGCTTTGGATGTAGCCACTTTCTCTGCCTACTTGAACACAGTTGTCTTTCTCCCCCAAAATGATAGATTGAGTTCACTGAGCAGGCTGAATATTTCACACAAGTAAGCAAGTTTTGCAACCCATTCTATGTCACTGAAATGTGCTGGCAATGGTGACTGTTTCTCTAAAAGAAATATCTAGAGCTGCTCTTGTAACTCAAAATCTCTTGCCAGTGACCTACCATTAGAAAGCCATCGCCCTTCTGTGTATAAGAGAAAATGTGTGTGCTTTGTGTCCATCTCTTTACAGAGTTGCTTGAACAGATGTGAGTTAAGGGCATGTACTTTAATGTGGTTGATAATTTTAATCACATCCTGCAAAACGTGGTTAAGTTCAGGTGACATTTTTTGGCCAGGTGGTGTTTCTCTATGGATGACACAATGTGTAGATTCACATTCAGAAGCGACCTCTCTGACCCAAGTAGTGAAACCAGAACATTGTCCAGTCATGACAGCCACTCTGTCCATGCATATACCGACACAAAGTGACCAATTCCGTTTCCCTGATATGTAATCCTTTGAAGACTTGAATAGTTCTGCAACTGTGGTATTGGTTGGCAACAAAAGTGCACATGTCTTCATACACATCCTCTTGAAGAATGTATTGCACAAAAACAAGCGTTGCTGCCTTGTAAACATCGATAGGCTCATCAACTTGGATTGTGTACCATGATGACTCAATAATCCTGTCTAAAAATTGTGCCTCAATATCCTCTGCTTTTTCATAAACTTGTCTAGTTATTGAGCTAGCTGAAAGAGGAACAGGTGCCACCTTTTGAACTGCAGTTTCTCCAAAAATTTCACAGCAAATGTCCTTAGCAGCAAGCAGGTTCATTTCTTCACCAATAGTAGAGTTTCTTAGCTTTAGCAATGCAGTTAACCACTAAGAATGATGCTTTCAGTGCAGACACATTTAATGAAGCGATGGCCTTTAATAAATGTTTCTGTTCTTCATGTTCATGTTTTTTTTTTTTTCTTTTGAAAAACCCCAACGCCTTGTCTTTTAATTCAGGGTGCTTGGTCTCAATGTGGCAAAGCAGGTTTGAAGGTCATGGCTTCGTTAGATAGCCAGTTACCACATATTATACAAAGTGGGCTTGGAGAATGTGAATCACCTGTTACAATAAACCGATAATTCGAGTAGGACTCAGTATTTTATTTTAAATGCAGCTTTCTTTTTGTTGGCAATCTTAGAATCTTCTGATGTCTCATCGAGTCTTTCCTCCTTTTCAAAGAAGCTCTCTAGTAACGTTTGTTTTTTGCTAGGGTTAGCTTGTGGGCTTACCAAAACTGTGACTAAGATGAGTGTTCAGTGTGGGAAAGAGGCTCAGATGGAAGTGGTAAATAAAAAAAGGGGCTGGCCATGAACAGACTAAAATAAGTGTCAGACTCTGACTTAAAGCCTGCCGTCAGATACAGCTGTACAACTGAAGTACATCAACTCACTTGCCATTCACTGATAGGGTTTTGATATGCATCTGCAACAACTGGTTTATTATGGTCTATGTCCAGTCAAACCTCACTTCTAATGTTAATTGGTACTTGCAGTCACTCCCCAGCACTAGCATCTGTGCCTCAGCTCTACCTCGGATAATCCGGCATTAGATTCTCATAACAAGCTTGCAATCTAGATTCCACATGCACAGTTCACAATAAGGTTTACACTCCTTTGAGAATCTAATGCTGCCCCTAATCTGACAGGAGACAGGGTTCAGGTGGTAATATGAATGATGGGGAGTAGCTGTAAATACAGAGGAAGTTTTCATTCACTTGCCCTCTGCTCACCTCCTGCTGTGCAGCCTGATTCCTAACAAGCAATGGACCAGTGTGTGTGTGTGGTCTGCGACTCAGGGGCTTGGACCCCTGGTTTAATACAATAACATTTAAATTGATATAGTTGGATTTACATTTGCCATTTTGTCCTTTGCTTTCTAAATTTATTATGTATTTTTTTCTCTAGTTTTTCACTGCTTTGTATTGCATTGGAATATTTTTAATATAACGTCTTAATTTTTAAAAATTTTTATTATCCTTGAGTTATTTTCCTTGTGATTGATTATTCTGTGTTTTGTCATGTACATTTTAATTTATCAGAATCAGCTTTAGATTTATACTGACATAATTTCAGTTTGATATAAAAGAATTACTCCTATATAGTCCTATTCTTTTTCTCTCTTATTTTGTGATATCATATTATAAATATGAAATCTATAGATATTAAAATACATTGTCATATTATTACTTTATATAATTTTGTTACTCTAAAGAATCTGAAATAAAAAAAGGAAACCAGTATATATTTACAATTTTTAGTATATTATAACTTTATTTTTCATTTCTATTTCCCTTATATTGGTCCTCTGGATTCAAGTTACTATCTGATACCATTTCCTAGCCCAATAGAGCTGTGCGTCCATCCATCTCTTTGTGCTGTTATTGGCAATTATACTATTTATATATATATATAAGCCCAACAATACATTTTGTGCGTATTCTTCTATTTAATTACTTTTTGTCAGTTAATGCAAGAAATAAGAAACACAAATGTACACTGTATTTTACAATTACCTTAAACAGTACTGTGTGTGTGTGTGTGTGTGTGTGTGTGTGTGTGTGTGTGTAGAATTTACATTAGCATCTGGTATCATTTGTTTGTAGCCTAAAAAACTTCCTTTAGTATTTCATGTAATATGGTTCTGTTAGCAAAAATTCTCTCAGTTTTTGTGTATATGCCAATATCTTCATTTTACTTAAATTTTTTTAAAAACCTTGCCAGGCATAGGATTCTTGGTTGACAATTGATTTTGTTTCTTGTTTTTGAGTACTTTGAATATATTATCCCACTATCTACTAATTCATATTGTTTCTGACGAGAAGTCAGAGATTAATCTAATTGGGGTTCTCTTGTAAGTGATGAATCATTTTTGATGCTTTCAAGATTTTCTCTTTGTGTTTGACTTTCATGATTTATTCTATGAGCTATCTGTTTATGGGTCTCTGCATTTATCCTATTTGTAGTTTGTTGAGCTTCCTTAATGTGTGAGTTAGTGTTTTTCAAAAAATTTGGAAAATACTCAACCATTATTCTTTGAATATTTTTCTGCTTCTTTCTCTCTCTTCCCTTCTTCCTGTACTCCTATTTTACATATGTTGGTGCTTAATAGTGTCCTGAATTTCTCTAAGACTTTGTTCATTTTTCTTCATTCTTATTCCTGTTTTCAGCTTGCATGATCTCTATCAGTCTACCTTCAAGTTTCTAATCCTTTCTTCAGCCAAGTCAAATATACTTTTGAGCTCTTCTATTAAATTTTTATTTCAGTTATTATGATTCTCAAACCCGGAATTTTTATTTTATTTTAAAAAATTATTTCTATTTATGATATTCTCTGATTGATGTAACATTCTCCTCATACCTTTCTTTACTTCTTTAATCATGGTTACCTTTTGTTATTCCAACATCCTTATAATGGCTACTTGAAGTCTTTTTCTGTTTAATCCAACATCTGATCACTCACAAAACACTTTCTGTTGGCTCTTTATTTTCAGTATATGGATTATACTATTGTGTTTATTTGCATATCTCAGGTTGTTGTTGTAAACTTCTTATTTTCAATATATGTTATAGGAACTCTGGGTGTTGCCTACCTCCTGATCCACTGCCACAGGGCTTGATATTGTTATTTGCTTGTTTATTTAGTTTGTGTCTGACTTGATTATTTAGTGAAGTCTATTCTCCCTGCCTATTATGCAATGTTAAGCCTCTGATGTTGCTTCTCCAGAATAGAGCCATGGATATACCTACACTCATTCTGCATATCAATGCATTTGTTAGGGCTCTCTTTGTCTCTTTCCTTAATCACACAGGGGTGTTAATTGGCACTAACTGTTGTCTGATAGTTCTATTATTTTCAACAATGCACTGAGCAGAATTTGCTGTGCAAACTAATGCAATAAAAATTTCTTTTCAAGAAATAGTTTCCAAGGTCAGTGTTTGAGATTTATTGTGACCCCAGAAAGGTTCTTCCTAATTCTCTTCCCTGGTTCTCTCTTGCAAAATAGCTGACCTATAGTTCAGTCTATATCTTCAATTAATCTATTAATCTCCTTCCATTTGCCTTCCACCAAACCATCTAGTGTTTTTGAAAGTGCCATTAGCCTTAAACTTCTCTCTTCTGTTTCAAGTGAAGTCAGTTCCTTTTGGGAAAAATTAAGAACCATACATTTTATAGTCTCCTTTTCCTTCCAGGTAAAACCTTTTAAGCTAGGAGTGATAACGGTGTTGCAGTTTTCTCTGACTGATCAGTCTAGCTTAGGAACTGAGATCTAGTGTAGATCAGCAGTCTCAGATCTTCTTGGATTTCCTTTTCTAGGATGACACCACTGCATTATGGGGTGAGGCGAGAGCCATCAGAGCTGTCATGCCCAAGGTAGAGCTTCCATTCTGAATAGAACCTGACTGAAAGAATTGAGCCTTTACCTTGGCTGTACTTGCCTAGAACTTAGCTTCAGCCACAGGGGCCTGAGTGCCAGATGAGAAACACCAATGTCATCCCTCCTGAGAAGATAGCCCTCTTAGTGGGAGTCTTGAATTTTTCACCATGTGAGCCTGGAGGAGACTTTTTGTCTCACTGAGTTTGGAGATGAGAGTTGTGGGTAGTCTTTGTTCAAAAATCACAGATTCTGTTTTCATCAAATTTTAGTAGATTTTTAAAATGTTTCCGCGTTTGCTATATGCCCTTAGGATGATTTCCAAAGACTTTAAATTTATTGCTGTTGTTTGCTTTATAATTTTCACCAATTTTGTGGAACTGTGAATCCACAGAACTATTCATGATATTATACCAGAAATTGATCTGACCTGTCAGCTCTTGAGAGGCAAAATAAAGTAATTTTAAAAGACTTCTATGATCTTTTAAGACTGATATTATAGAAATAGTCCTAGTATAAGAAATATAGATTAATCCTCTTCCACATGCATCTACCACAGGAATTTAACCCAGTTATGAAAATGATGACAGGAATGATTTTTTTAAGTCTGAAAAATAAAAATAAGAAGAGATGGCAACATAAAAATAAAAGGAGCATAAGTTTAATTTTCTTGACAATGTCTTATTGAAATACAAAACAAAAATATAATTTTCAGAGCTACATTCTTGTTCTGTGCTCAGAGATTTTTTTTTCACTTTAAAGGAAAAAATTACTTTTATTTTATTATCTTTCTTATTTTCCTGAAGAAATTCATCTAACTATGAGCATTTCTTCCTATTTTCCTCATTTCTTCTTATAGCTTTTTGTTTGTTTTTAGTCCTTGTTTGTTGTTTTATTAATCTGCTTGGAAGTAACCGAGATGAACACAAATGGGATAATAGAATCAAGTCAAAACTGACCATCAGAAAACAGCAGCATTTATTCTCATCACTTTTGGTGATCACATTATGTAAAGAAAGAATATCACTTTCTTTTGAGAATATACCATATGGCTAATCATATCTATTTATAAGGAATGAGAACCAGAAAACTAACTAACCAAATGAGAATTTAAGTAGAATTATTAAACTGTTGAATACATTTTTAGAGGAATGTAACAATTTTTCTTATACCACCTCAACTTTATTCTACAAAAGAAGTATAGATTTGATGTTAAAACATTAAAAAGTGATTTCACTTAATGTTGTGAATCAGAACTTACAGTTATCCACATGCCAAGCACAATTTAAGGTTAAATAAATCAGAAAGGAGAGGAAATAGGCTTCCATCGCATAAAAATCCTTCTCATGTTGATCTTAGAGTATCTGTCATTAACATTCTCCTATTAACATTTAAAGAAGATTTATGCATACACTGATGGGAGAATTAACCTCTGAATCTGTAATGTCAAGTATTTTCCATAAAAAGCTTAGAGATATATGCTTGAGGAATTTGGCTGTTTATAATTAGGGATGACACTACTAATTTTACAAAAATAATTTTATTAATTTTACTTGCAAATGTATCAAAAGTAGAAAAACCTAGGATTTAATTTTGTCTCATTTTATGTCTCCACAGATACCTATCCCCATTCAGTATATAATTCAGTTTAGCCAAAGCAGCACCATCCAATAAAATGTCTGCAAATGGCAGAAATGTTCTGCACTGTCTAGTTTGGCAACCACTAGCTGTATGTGGCAATGAAGTATGGGAAATATGTCTAGAGTGACTAAAGAACAAAATTTTTCATTTTACTTCCTTTTACCTAATTTAAATATAAATAGATACATGTGGCTAACTGCTATTATGTGGGAACCACAGAGCTAATCAGTGAATGGTAATTATGTTGCACTGGTTCATTTGCACTTTCCCTCTCTATGCTCCCTGCCCGGAACACACACAGGATAACACTCACCACCATAACTGTAAAACAAACAAACCAACAAAAAAATGTGTTATGGTTTTACTTTTGAAATAATGAAATAGGAGTCATTGCTGGATCCCGGAGAAGCCAAGTTTACAAGATAGTTGGATGATTTGCAAAAGAGTAGAGATAAAACCATTTAGTTCATAATTATTTCCACCATCATCTTTTGAAGTTAAGTGCAATTTAAAATCCAAATATGCACTCATTTCTAAATGCACTTTCACTCGGGTGGATTTTCGCACCAGAGGTCCAAGAAATGTTGAGGAATATAGAATAATAGGTCACTTTTCCCTGACTGTGTGGCAGGTTCAGTTAGTGGTAAAGTTAGACTTATACACAGTAGGGGTTTTCTAGATTTGACTCATCTTTAAAGTGGGAGGGGTAAGGTAGTTGTGAATGTTGGTGAGGGAATGTGTAAGGATATACTTAAATTTTAGGTTTAATGGGAAGACAATGAAAGTGGGCAGGGGCTAGTAGATTGGGAGACATTTAAGCAAAGGGATTAGAAAACTATGAATATTAGTGACTGTCATAGTGGGTGTAAGAGAGTGAAAATTTGTAAAGATAGTTGTAAATAGAGAAATGACAATTGAGATTTTGTAATTAAATAAAAAGAATTCCTTGATAATAAGATTGAGTGTTTGATTTTAAGTCAGTGTGGCTGAAAAGGTGTGAAAATGAATGCTATTTTAATTGAGGAGTATGTGGAATTATGAGACCATTTACTTGTATAAATGCATCATCTTTAAGAACATTTAAGTCACTCAGGACAATAGTGTCATTCGAGATAGAAGGGAGGACTGTGGGTCAAGTGATAAGTACTTCTTTAAATACTGGGAAGTGGACAATGGGTAGAGAGAACTAAGAGAGTTGAGCAGTGTTGTATAGTTGGATAACAAGGACTTCAGAGGAAAAGGTGTTTTCATAAAAGAGTGGAAGAATAAATGGCTGGAAGATGAGAGTGTGGGTCTGGGAGTACAGCAACCGAGTGTTTAGGACCTGTTGGTAATGTAGGACTTGGACAAGTATGAAATACTTGACAAACTGCAAATATGGCAATGTCTCAGGGAAGACCAGGCTTTATCACATGGCAAGGAAAAACAGGAAGCACATTCTGTTCTGCAAAAATTAAGGAGACTAAGATACGTGTTTACTATGGAATAAGTGGTTTCAGAGGGAAAGCTGGAAGGTCTGGGAGGCAGGGGAGGGTGACCTAGCGAAAGATGCATAGCATAATAGGATATTTGCAAGAATGAAAGAAGTGTTAACATTTTGAGCTTGGCCAAGTGTGATCAGAAGTGAGATATAAAAAATTAGCTGGTTTCCGTTTTTCAAAAGGAATTATTTTATACAGTATTTTTTCATGTTACTAAAACTGATTACTTCCTCAGCTTCTTGTCATGATGACAATACTCTACTTGATTGTTTACATGATAAATATAAAATTCTGAAATTGTTCTGTTTACTTGTTTCTTGATTATCTTTCTTCCATGGTAGGAGATAGTCTCCATGACAGTAGGATCTCTGATTTGTCTGTCAGCACACCTCCATTCCCTAGAACAGTGTCTGGTATATAATAGGTGTTCAATAAATACCTGTTAAGCAAAATAACTCATTTGCATTCTAATGTTTTATCTTGAGTAGGAGATAAAAGAGCCTAAAGGGGTGATATCTAGCTTATTGGAATACTGGGGAAAGGACCGTATTTGGATTTCAAGGACTTGGAGATAAATCCTGGCTCTACTAGCTTTGTCACTTTGAGTTAATTATTTCTTGTCTTATATATCTTATATAACTCGTTTGTAAAATGAGAATACTGATTTTTTTCTGCAGTTATGTATTTTTTTGAATGAGGATTATCACAGATTCTAAATCCATACATACGTTATATGCTGCAAAGGATCAAATATGGAATAAATAATATTCTTCTTTTCTGGTTTAAGACTACAAAATCAGGCTATGCTTCTTCATAGATCAAACCATAGCACCTCTGAGCTCCTACTTAACCAGAGCGTGCAATTTTTTTTCTTGTGTCGTTCTCCTCCCTAGGTAGTTCCTAGAAGCTCTAAGGGAAGCTTTCTAGTCATCCCGGTGACCATGTGTCATTTGTCCACAGCATGCTTCTCTGAATTCTCTGAAGCTTTTATGGTCATTTCCCAACCAATCATTATCATGGTAATTTCAATATCTCCTTGTCCCCACTCAAAACTAAGATGAAGCCTTGGTATTATTACATAGTCTGAATTTTATAGTATACTTTACAAACAGTAAAATTCACTTTTTTTAGTGAAAAGATTTGGCACACATTGGTAGTTGTATAAATACCAACAAATGAAGATATGGAAAAGATTCTTTGGCCAAAAATTTTCCATATTCCAACTTTCCCCTTGGTTGTATACACCTACCTCCATCCCCAACCTCTGGCGACAACTCATTTGGTGTTTTTGTCTCTAATTGTGTCTTTTCCAGAATGTTTTATCAATTGAGTTGCATAGTAGTAGTAGCCTTTTGAATCTGGCGTCTCATATCTAGAAAAATGAATTTGAGACTTGTTCATGTGGTTCCATGTCTCAATAGTTTGTTCTTTTTTATTGATTAGTGTTCCATTGTATGGATGTACCACAATTTGTTTTTTTTGTTTTTTTTTTACCGGTTATAGTATATTTGTATTTTCTTCAGTTTTGGGCAATTATGGATAAAGTCATTGTAAACATTTATAAGCAGATTTTTGCATAAATATATGTTTTTATTTCTTTTGGGTAATTAAGTGTAGGCTTTCTGGATTGTATAAACGTATGGTGCATTTAAAAGAAATTGCCAAACCAATTGCCTATTTTGTATTCTTGCCAGCAATTGGTGAGAGTTTCAGTGATTTTACAGCTGTTTGGTCTTATCCTCAGTGTTGCTTTCTGGAGTTTAAGTTACTCAGAGTCAAACATGGTCCAAAAATATTAAATGAAAAATTTCAGAAATAAACGGTTTATGAGTTTTAAATTGTGCACCATCTTGAGTAGTATAATGACATCTTATGCAGACCCTCTCCGTCCCACCTGAGATGTGAATCCTCCCTTTGTTAAGCTTATCTACGCTGTCTATATGTTCTGACTGTTAGACACCAGTAGCCATCTGGGTTATCAGATCAAATGTCCAGGTATTGTAGTGTTTGTGTTCAAGTAATCCTTATTTTTTCACCTCTTTAAAAAATATAGTAAATTGGGTGTTAATGATATACTAAAGTCCTTAAATGGGTCAGAGTACTAGTATAACATTATCCATCATATCCCCAAGGCTGGTAATGATTTGAAGAGTGATTCTAGGTTTATATGAATTAATGATAAACAATTCCATAGAATGTTAAGTCACAGCCAACACTTTATAGATATTTTAATTGTTCTTTAACAAGTTGTAAAGATCAAACCTTTTTGTGGAACAATAACAATCTAAAAAGCAACTTGACTTTACCTTCCAAATAGTAATGGCTGAGGTCTGTCTTAGTCCATTTCAGCTGCTGTAAAACAATATTATTTTATTTTGTCCAAATAGTAATTACAGTATTTCAAATCAATATATTGAATTGGTACAATTACTGTTTTTAACAAATATCACTTTCAAATGGATAAATATAGAGAAAAACAGATTAGTTTGTGTTAGAAAATACTAATTTATTTACATAAGTAGCAAGATAGTTCAGATCAGGCACATTTTCTTTTCCTTAACAGTATGCTTTATTTTATTTTGACTTAAGAATAAAACCAAATGGTTTTACTCTTATAAATGGTTTATTTTATAAAACCAAGTGGTTTATTTGATTAAAAGTTTATAACCATTTCCAGTGATTATTTACTTATCTGCACATCTGTATTCCAATTTCAATGATAGCAAACCATTAAAATGATAGATATGGCCATAGAAGTTTCATCCTTTCAATAAATGATATGAAATAACTTTTTATAGCATTTTTAAATACACACAAACAAAATGTAAAATATTTTATTACATTTTATGTAATCAAAATACTGGAAATTAAAATATTTAGACACTCACAATTATATGCCTGTGAGGGTTTTATTTTCATTTTCCCCATAGGTCAGAGGGTGTGCACTGCTTCAGTGAACACTTTCAGATGCCTGAATTATTTGGTTGTCAAAAACATCACTCGAAAAAATAACCTCTGTGAGTTTTACAACTGGTAGAACCATGTAGACTTGGTTCTTTAAATTTTTAAGAAAAATTTAAAACCAATTTTTAAAATAGTTAATCATTTAGTCACTTGTTAGATGCATTATAGAATTTCTCCCTTGAGAAATAATGTTCAATCAATTTTTGTTCTTAAACAGTATCTCATTTATTCCTCGTTATTATCATGCATGGTAGGTACTATTATTATCTTCAGTATTTAATGAAGAAGATGAGACTTAAAGATACTAAATAAACCATCCAAGGTCACTCAAATAAAAACTGGAGGAAGAAGAATTTAATTGCTAAAGTTAAATATAGCGCCTAGACAAGTGCTAACAATCTGTAAAATCTTGAGGCCATATTAAACTTCTCCAGAGTTGACAAAGCAATAGAATTCACTAGGTTTTGTGTTGTTTTTTGTATAGCTTTTGTTTTAAATAATAAAATTGACCATCACTGAGAAACTTGCAAATTCATATGGGCCAACCCAGGGGGATAGTTCTATGTAAGTCTGATGAAAGTCTTTTGTATCCTGAGGTATATTTTATTGTATATTTGACCCTAGAGTGTGAGATAAGAGAGAATATTGGCTCAAGGCTCATTTTTCATTATATTTAATAATTTATTGTATATGATGAATGTATTGATAAGAAACATTATTGGTAAGAAACTGTCTCCTTTGTTTTTATGTTGTGGATCACATATTGCCCTAAGCAAAAAAAAAAAAAAAGGCAAGAAAGAAAAAAATTGGACTCATGTGTAAGGCGTGAGGATTTAGTTTCCTATGAGCCTGGAAGATATTTTTTATGGGTTATATCATGGCTAATACTCAGATGATTTATTTAGTCTGGCTCAAATCATATGTAGGCAAGGAAATAAATCACCTTTCACCACATGTTGTTTCCTGCTTTTTTTTAGCTATTAATTTGAGTGACTTGAAATTACTAATATTTGAAATTTGAATTTGTTTACTTACAAAAAATAAGTATATATAATTTAATCGAACATGAATGAACAAAGGTAACTAAACTATTGATTTAAGTGCGTGCTAAAGAACTTAAAACAAAAAGAAATGAAAAAGAAAGAAAGCCAAAGATCCAGTGGGGTGTTTGAAAGCAACAATGAATATCTTTCTCTCTATATATATACATGGGGTGGGTAGGGAGAGGGAGGAGAGAGGAAGAGAACAGTTATTTTAGGTTCACAACAAATTTGAGCAGAAAATATGGAGTTCCCATATACCTCCTATTTCTTTTTTTTTTTTGAGTTGGAGTTTCACTCCGTCACCCAGACTGAAGTGCAGTGGCTGCTCCCGGCCACCGCAGCCTTGACCCACTGGGCTCCGGTGATCTTTCCGCCTCAACCTTCCAAGTAGCCGGAATTACAGGCGCGCGCTACCACGCCCAGCTGATTTTTGATTTATTGTAGAGATGAGGTCTCACCAAGTTGCCCTGGCGGGTCTCCAATCCACTCACCTCAGCCTCCCAAAGGCGTGGGATTACAGGCTGAGCCACTGAGCCCGGCTTTACCTCCTATTTCTTATACATACAACCTCTGCTGTTGTCAACATTTTTCACCAGAGTGGTACATTTGTTATAATCAAGGAACCAACATTCACACATCATTATCCCTCAAACTCCATAGTTTACATTAGGGTTTGTGCTTGACAGTATACATTCTAGGAATTTTGACAAATGTATAATGGCATGTATCACCCTTTTTATGGGATAACTTTCTGTTAGGTCAAAATCCCAGCATGTCCTCCAAAACAGGCCAGACCTGGGAGGTGTACAATCCGTGCTGCACAAAAGATGCAAAGAATTACACAGAAGTTAGATTGGAAAATATAGTTTATTTAGAAAGTAAATGAGAGAGAGAGAAAGGGAGAAGAGATTCACCTCCCCAGGATAGGAGAGGGGGTCAAAACAAGGAAAACGTGGTGGCCATAGCTTAATAAACCACATGGCCAGATCAGAGCTTAGCAAGGGAATGGTCACTGCTGTTTGAGGTTGGATGTCTTTTAAACCTACCCTTTAGTGGGGTAGGTTGTTAAGGTGACTGGCGGTAGTCTGTTTTATGTCATGACTGTTTTATGTGGTAAGCACAGGTACCAAAGTCAGGTGATGGACAGGAGGCAGATGAATGGGGCAGTCACATGACTACTGCCATGATGATAGGGTCTGGGTCATGAAGGTCAGAAAGAACTGATTAGGTTAACTTGTTTCTTATGCAAATATTTGGAATAAAAAAAAAGAATTAGTACAAAACAAACTGGGGAGAGGTTGTGAAACAATTGTCAATAGCTACTCTGAGAAACCAGTTCTGTCCTTGATTAGAGATTAGAGGATAAATTAATGTGAACTGCTAGAAAAATATGACAAAGCAAAGTAATGTGAAAATGGCTGCTCTTTGGCAATATTGACTCCATTTTGACCTTTCAGTTTCACTGCCTTTAAAATTCTCTGTGATCTGCCTATTATCCTTCTCTTCCTCTAACCCCTGGATGCTGTCTCCATAGTTTTGTCTTTTCAAAAATGTCATTTAATTGAAATCACACAGTATGTAGCCTTTTCACATTGACTTCTTTAACTTAATAACATGCATTTAGGGTTCCTCCGTGTCTTTTCATGACTTTATAACTCATTTCTTTTTAGTAGTAAATAATATTTCATTATCTAGGTGTACCAGAAGTAAATGAGAGTTTCTGTTTTTCCACATCCTCACCAGAATTTTATGTTGACAGTATTTTGGATTTTCATTATTTTAAATGTGTGTAGTGGTATCTCATTGTTCTTTTAATTGATGTATTTAGACCATTGACATTTAGAGTGATTGTTGATATAGTTGGATTAATGTATGCTCTGTTTGTCTATTAAAACCTTTGTTTTTTGTTTCCATTTTTGTCCTGTACTCTTTTTCTTCCTTTGGTGGTTTTTAAAATTATGATTCCATTTTCTCTCTCTCTCTCTCTCTCTCTTTTTTAGCATATCAATTACATTTCTGTCTTTTGTCTTGTTAGTGCTTGCTTTAAAGTTTGCAATATATTACACATTAACAAATAATCCAAGACCACTTTCAAATAATAGTATATGACTTTATAGGTAGTGCAAGCACCTTATATTAAAAAAGTAACCCTATTTTCTTTATTCTCTGTGTCTTTCTCTAATCCATTTCACTTATATGTTTAAACTATAATCATTAAATACATTGTTGTTATTTTGAACACAATATTAAGAAAAACTTTTTGTTTGACTTTCACCTATTCCCTCTCTTATCTTCCCTTTTTTTTTTTTTTTTTTGAGTTGGAGTCTAACTCTGTCACCCAGACTGGAGTGCAGTGACTGGGCTCCGGCGATCCTTCTGCTTCAGCCTTTCAAGTAGCTGGAACTACAGGCGTGCACTACCACACCTGGCTAATTTTTAAGTTTATTGTAGAGATGAGGTCTCACCAAGTTGCCCAGGTGAGTCTCGAACCCGCGGGCTCAGGCAATCCACTCACCTCAGCCTCCCGAAGGTGCAGGATTACAGGCTGAGCCACCGAGCCGGCTATCTTCCCATTTTTTTTTTCCAGTAAAATTTAATTTTTATTTTATTCAATTGTGACAACAGAAACTTAATCTTGATCAAAAGTCTTAATCTTTCCTTTCCCCCTGGAGTTGTAGCTAAGTTTCAAGGCATATGTATAGTAAGTACCCTTGTATAAAAAGGCGTAGGGCTGCATTTGCCATGGTGTCCCGGTAGCATCTTTCCCTGATGGTGTCTTTAGGACAAGTCCATCCTCCCCTTTGGTCCTCAGTTGTTAGTCTCTGCTGGTCAATGTTGATACTCCCTGTTCCTTTACTCCTGGTCCTTCAGGTTCATTGGTAGTTTCTGCTAAGTCCAAGTCATGCTGGGGTAGGGCAATCTCTGGGAGGTAAACAACAGCTACTCTGTGCTCAGGAATTGACTGAAATAGTTTTTTTTTTTAATTTTAATCAATTTTTTAGTGATATTGTGGGGTACAGTTAAGGATTAGGTATACAGATATGCTCCGTTCAGGCACCCTTATTGATAAGAGGTGTCTCGCCATCCCCAGACAGATATTTACTACCGTTAATCCCATCTCCCTTCCCCTCCCACCCCCATAGTTTCCCACCACTGTCAGTCATTTTCTTATAGTATTACGTTGGATGTTCAAGGTCCACTATATGAGTGAGAACATGTGATACTCAGATCTTTGTTTCTGTGAGAGATCACTCAGTATTATAGACTCTAGTTCCATCCAGGTTGCTGCAAAATTCATGATTTTTTTTTTTATGGCTGTGTAGTATTCCATCGTGCATATGTACCACATTTTTTTAATCCAGTCTTCTTTTGATGGAAAGCCTGGTTGCTTCCAGGTTCTTGCTATTGTGAACAATGCTGCGATAAACATACATGTACAGGTATCTTTTTTATAGAGTGATTTGAGTTCTTCAGGGTATATTCCCAGTAGGGGGATTGCGGGGTCATATGGGAGGTCAATATTTAGAGCTTTTAGGAATCGCCATACTGTTTTCCACAGAGGTTGCACTAGTTTGCACTCCCACCAACAGTGTAGAAGTGTTCCCTTTTCGCCACACCCTCTCCAGCAACTGTTATTTTTTGAGTTATTGATAATTGCCATTCTGACTGGAGTTAGGTGGTATCTCAGTGTGGTTTTGATTTGCATCTCCTTGATGATTAGTGAGGTTGAACATTTTTTCATGTGTCTGTTGGCTGCTCAGATGTCTTCCTTTGAGAAGTGTCTGTTCATATCTTTTGCCCATTTTATAATGGGGTTGTTTGTTTTTTTTCTTTTCAGCACGTTTGAGTTCCTTGTAGAGCCAAGATGTTAAGTCTTTGTCAAACCTGGAGTTGGCAAATACTTTTTCCCAGTCTGTAGGCTGTCTCCATGCTCTCTTGATGGCTTCTTTGGCTTTGCAGAAGCTTGCTAGTTTAATGAGGTCCCACTTGTCTATCTTATCTCTTATGACCTGTGGGTTTGGAGTTTTGTTCAGGAATTGAATGCCAGTTCCAATTTCCACGAGGGTATGTCCTTCATTTTCTAAGGTTCTTATGGTTTGAGGTTTTACATTTAGGTCTCTGATCCATTTAGAGTTAATTTTTGTGTATGGGGACAGATAGGGGTCCTGTTTCAATCTTCTGCATGTGGTCAGCCAGTTTTCCCAGACCATTTACTGAATAGGTTCTCTTCTCCCCAGTGGTAGGTGGTGGAGGCTTTGTCAAAGATGAGTTGGTTAAGAAATTGAGGTTTTGCTTAACTATCTTCCCATTTTTAAACCCAAGTGATTGACTACATTATTTCTTACTCTCTGAAAAACTTCTTTTAATTTTTTGTGCAAGGTAGGTCTCCTGATAACAAATTGCTTTAATTTTTTTTCTCAGAAAGTCTTTTTCTCCCTTTCATTTTTGAATGCTTATTTGTCAGAATACAGAGTTCTAGATTTTGGGGCTTCTTTTTTTCCCCTTAAATACCTTAAATAGTCTACTCCACTCTCTTGTTGCTTACATGGTTTCTGAGGAAAAGTCCAATGTAATTTACTTTCTGTAAAGTGTTTTTTTCATGGTTTTTTTTTCAAGATTTTAAATTTATCTTTGTTTTTTTCAGGTTGAGTATAATAGGCCTAGATGTACTTGTCATTTACCTTTGTTTTTGGCTTTTGTGGTTTTTTTTTTTCCATTTATCTTGCTTGGTGTTTTGTAAGTTTCTTGGATCTATGGTTTAGTGTTTGACATTAATTTAAGAAAATGCTTAGTAATTATTGTCTCAAAGACTGCTTCTGTTTTTTCTCTTTTCATTATGCATTTGTTATACCTTTTGTAGTTGGCCCACAGTTCTTAGTCTGTTGTATTGAATAATTTTTCTCTTTCCTTTTGGTTTTGGAAGTTTCTGTTGATGTATTTTCAAGATCAGAGATTCTTTCGTTAGCCTTATCTGCTGGAATATATATATATGTATATCAACAGAAAAATATAATATATTAATTAATACATAATATCAATTACAATATATTAATATATATTAATTCATATATATTTATCTCTAGCTTCTCTTTTTGATTTTTTTCTTAGAACACCCATTTGCTCTGCTTATGTTATCCATATGTTCTTGTATATTGTCTACTTTTTCAGTTAGAGTCCTTAGCATACAAATTATGGTTTTTAAAATGTGTGGTCTGACAATTCCAACATGCCTGCTATATCTGGCTCTGGTTTTGATGCTTGCTCTGTCTCTACACACTGTGCTTTTTGCCTTTAGTATGCTTTATAATTTTGTTGT
This sequence comes from Carlito syrichta, assembly GCF_000164805.1. Taxonomy (NCBI): domain Eukaryota; kingdom Metazoa; phylum Chordata; class Mammalia; order Primates; family Tarsiidae; genus Carlito; species Carlito syrichta. The sequence continues at coordinate 174,073 of NW_007249080.1, forward strand.
TGTTGTTAAAACATAGATATGATGTTTTGGGTAAAAGTAAACACAGTAAACAAGCCTTTAGTAACATGGGGTAAGGTGTGTGGAGCTGTGAAAGAATTCCATAATCTTGTGATAAGGTCTCAGTCTTTTAGTCAGCCTAGGTACTAGACTGTGTGACTTTCACAGGTGCTTCTCAGTTTTTGCTTTCTTTTTTTGTCTTTCAACCCTTTTTTGTGGTATAGGATGGCTAGATGGAGCTACAGTTAGAAATTTTCCTTCCCTTATGTGGAAGGCTAGGGCAGGGTAGGCTAGAGTTAAATACTTTTCTTCCCCCAACTCAGGCTCTGATTCAGTTCTACTGGTTTAAGCTCTTGTACAACAGTTTCTCTTAACAACAGGCATTAAGAACAGAATGTTCTGGCATATTTTGAGATGGTTACTTTCCCTCTCCCATTGCTGAATTCCTGAGGGAATCTTTCTCTGCAAAACCTGGAACTCCTAGAGGTAGAACTCACAAATAGTGAGGGGCACTTTATAAGTAAGTACCCCTGTAATTTTTTATTTCTCAGGCTTATTCACACAGAGCTTTAAGAAATTTTTAATCACAATTAATGTTTTCCTTTCCCAGTAGCTCCCATAGATGTGGGTTTCTGTTTCAATACGCTGTGATTTTCTCTATCCATCTGTTTGTCTCTTATTTTCTGGGCAGCAGTTTGCCCTGTGACCTCACTTCTCTGATAGAAGCAAGAAGAGGTTTTGCTTTTTTTTTTTTTTTTAAGTCTGTTCAGCTGTTTACTTGTTAGGATGAAGTGACAATTTCTAAGTTTTTTATATACTAGACTGGAAACCACCAAAATATATTGTTTTTGAATGGACTATTATAATAGTTATTTGAAAACTGTGTGACATATAATTTTAATTCATTAAAATTGTTTTATCAGGCAGCTTAGAAATAATGCTTAATTTAAACACTGAATAATTATTGGTATTATGGGCTCACAGTTTCTTTTGTACAGTTCTAAGATCCAAATGGCTCTGAAAAAATTTTAAAAATTTTTCAGTTTGTGGCAAACTCATTTTTTTCAGTTTGTGGCAAAACATTTTTGGGGGTAAAACCTTACCTGAATATATATGAAGGTATTTAAATGTAAATGTTCATATGATTTTTCTGGAGAAACGGTAATACATTTCATTGTACAGGTAAATTCTGGGCCTCTCTTTGGTCCCCACTTCGTCTGGATCAGGTATCCTTATTGATATTATGTGTTCCCCCACTCTCCTGGCAGTGTCCTACTACTACCAATCCCTTTCTTATAGTATTATGTTAAATGTTCAAGGTACGCTTATGAGTGAGTACATGTGGTACTCAGACTTTTGTTTCTGTGACAGATCACTGAATATTATAGACTCTAAATCCATCCAAGTTGCTGCAAAGTCCGTAAGGACAAATTTGTGTCAGATATGTTTGAGAATAAATACACCTTAATTGTCAATAAAATAACTGTAGAGAATATTGTCATTTGTTAGTTACCACCGTCTTCTTCTTTTGATTTTACCTCCAAAGGGGAATGTGAAGTAGATTTCATTTTTATTTTATCCTGGGTCTTAAAAACAAGCACATTATATTTATTTGATTCTTGGTTCCAAGACTTTTATATTCATAGTCTAAATGTTCATTTGTTTTACATATCAGAAAGTATTGCCCTGATATCAACCACTACCCACATTCCTACCTTCCAAAGCAAATATCCAATGATTTTGTAATTTTTTTACTCAACTTAAAATCATAGTTTGGATTCTCTTTTTCACTTCACAATTAAATACCAATATTGCCTGAACAATAATCTACACGTATCTATTAGACACTATGCCCTCATTGTCGAACTTCCCTATCCGTGGGTTCTGCATCTGTAGATTTAACCCACTACAAGTGATAATTGATTTTAAATATACAGTAAAAAATGGCAATACAACAATAAATACACATTAAAACACAGTATGACAATTATTTACATAGTGTTTACATTGTATTAGATAGTATAAGTAATTTAGAAATGATTTAAAGCAAATGCAAGAGTTGATACTCTGTATCAATAAATCATGCAGGTAATTCCTCAAGGAATTCCATAAAATCTCCCAGAGCTTAATTTCATGTAAAAGGAACACATAAGAATATATCAATTTAGCAGATAAATCCTCCTTGTGAAAGAGAAAAATAATCATCAGTAGAGAACCGATTGGTGGAATACTACATTGACTAGTTATTTATCTTGATACCAAAGTCTCTCCTTGGCCAGAATTTGGCTAATTTTTCTAATTCTACTCTACCTTCACAAGAACCTTTGTAAGTACTGATTGCTTTGATATATGCATATAGGGTATCTAGAAAAGGAAGACATATATAATTGAATAAATATTAAGTTTGGAATCAGAAAATATAAGTAGAACATTCACTAGGAAGACAGGCAAAGACCAGTGTGGCAGATACTGGTCAACTGGTCACCAATCCAGTTTTCTCGTTTTCCTTGGCATGAAATAAAATAGCATTTTCAAGCCTTCCTTGCCTTGTGACTGAATTCTGGACTATAGAAAATGCATGGAGCCAAAATTCAGTTCCTGCACCAGCCCATAGCAACATCCCATGCATGATTCTCTTCCTTCTCTAGTGGCTGGATGCAAAAACAACTCTAATGCCGTAGATCTCTGCAGCTGAAAGGAGTCTAGAGTTTTGGAAGACCACATGTTAATAAGTTTCCTGCTATTCAGGGAAATGCTTTGGGGCTATATCTGAATAAGAAACGAATTATGTTTAATTGCTGAGATTTGAGAGAGTTTTGTCAGTTACAGGCAACTAGCATTATATTGCCCAGTAAAGATGCAAACATATATTTTAATTTAAGGACAGATTAATATATGTTTTATAGCATCAATGTAATAAATATCAAACCAGATATTTTATGAATTAAACCTTGTATTTTGTAATATAGTAGATATGGATGGGTGGACATTGAAGCCAGGCTATATGAGTTCAAATCACAACTCTACTATTCACTCTTATTTTTCTCATTGTAAAAATGAGTATAATGGTATCAACCTCATGGGATACTTGTGAAGGTAAACTAATATATATAAAGCATTAAGTACATCTCTGGTATATAATAAGCATAATATCAGAGTGAAAGATCATTATTGTATTGATGATGATGTTGGTGTTATAACTTACTTTTAGATTTGCAAAAATGGATGCCAGTTTTGGCATGTCCACCTGTTAAGCATCAGTTGTTTTTTGTAGTGCCTAAAGCCTATGCTGGTGGAATGATTACCCAATATTTCTAAAATATTTATATAACATGACTCTATTTTGAATAAAAATATTAATAGTATCCCCAAACCACTACAATATTATAATTATTTAGATTGTGGATGATGAAATTAATGACTGGTAGTTCAGTTCACATTCAAGGCTCAACTTCAGCTCAAATTTAACTCTAAAAAGAAAAAAATTAGTTCTATAAATATACAAGATAATAGTACAGTAAAATCAGGCTTTGGGGAATTAATTAACTGTGTGCCTAATATTTTTCATTATCAAACATCAAAGTACTTTAACAAAATTGAAATGTTACTCACAATAGACACTATGAGACGTGATGCTTATATTTACCTTATTATTTTAATTGTGGAAACTAAATTGAAGTACTAGAAGATACATTTTGCCATTTTGGGACTTCTACTTCATAGTAGTAATAGGTAATAACTTGTTAATAATTGTGTTTGAAACTTTGAAATCAAGCATTAAAATTTTTGTTTAAGTTGGTTAAAAGAGACATCAAACCCTCTCAGGAGCAATTCTTTCACATAGAAGTATATAATAATTTCAAATAACATGTTGCTTTTAACTTATGTCTTTTATTCCAAAATGAAATCTGCACAGTGATAGAACAAATCTTTCTCAGGCAGAAAAATTTCAATAACCATTTTACACACTAGGCCTGTGTACCATGAGACTGTCCATGAGGATAAGTTGTTTTATTTTTTTTATTTATTTTAAAGATGTATGCAATTCAGGGATAGGTATATAAATGTTAATTATGCAGGTATCCTTGTTAATGAGGTGTGTCCCCCCACTTTCCCTGGCAGTTTCTCACTATTGCAGATCCTTTTCTTACAGTATTATGATAATTGTTCAAGGCCTACTTATGAGTGAAAACACGTGATACTCAGTTCTTTGTTTCTGTGATAGATCACTCAATATTATTATAGACTCTAAGTCCATCCAAGTTGCTGTAAAGTTCATAATTTTATCTTTCTTTATGGCTGCATAATATTCCATCTTGTATATGTACCACATTTTTTTTATCCAGTCCTTTTTTGATGGGTGCATGGTTGGTTCCATGTTTTTGTTATTGTGAACAATACTGCAATCAATATATGTGTACAGGTATCTTTTTCATAGAGTGATTTGAGTTTCTCTGGTTATATTCCCAGTAGGGGGATTGTGGGGTCAAATAGAAGGTTGATTTTTAGATCTTTTAGGAATCGCCAAACCGTTTTCCACAGAGATTGTATTAGTTTACACACTTGCCAACCATGTTGAAGTATTTCCTTTTTGCTGCATCCTCTCAAGCATCTGTTGTTTTATGAGTTATTGATGGTGACCACGCTGACTGGAGTTAGGTGTTATCTCAGTGTGGCTTTAATTTGCATTTCTTTGATGACTGGCGAGGCTGAACCTTATTTCATGTGTCTGTTGACTCCTCGTGTATCTTCTTTTGAGAAGTGTTTATTCATATCTGTTTGTTTTTTTCTTTCCAGTATGTTTGAGTTCCTTGTAGATCCTAGATGTTAGACTTTTGTCAGATATACAGTTGGCAAATATTTTTTGCCAGTCTATGGGCTGTCTCCCCACTCTTTTGATGGTTTCTCTGGTTTTGCAGAAGCTTGTCAGTTTGATGAGGTCCTACTTGTCTGTCTTATCTCTTATGGCATGGATACTTGGGGGTTTGATCAGGAATTGGTTGCCAGTTCCAATTTCCATAAGGGTGCCTCTTGCATTTTCTAAGGTTCTTATACTTTGAGGTTTTATGTTTAGGTTTTTGAGGAACAGTTGTTTTAAACCTGTTCTTTAATGAAGTCTTAGATTTCCTCCCCAGCTCCTGCCCCATCTGAGTTTATATAGTCTGACCGATATTTTTCTTTTCTTCTGACTTGACATGTGTGTTAATATATAAGATTATGAGTTTATTATTTTTTCTATTCCCATGTCTATAGATTTCTTCATGAATTACTTTTTAATAAACCCATACTATTAGGTAAGGAATTGAGATTTGTGAAAACAAATGCATGATTGTTAATCAAAGTAAAGGAAAACAAGAAGATATTTCCTACTTTAGAGCTAGATTTCTTTCTTTGTACAACAGGTGGAATTTTTATATTGAAAATATTTTGGTTTTTATTATGGTAAAAATATATAAATTTTATCATCTTAACCATTTTTACATGTACACTTAAATATGTTCACAGTGTTATATAGCAGAGCTCTAGAATCTTGCACAACAGAAAATCTATTCCCATTAAACAAGAATCCCCCCTTGACCCCTTCCCCAGACTCTAGTAATCATCATTCTATTTTCTATATCTATGAATCTGCATGCTATAGATACCGCATGTAAATGAAATTACATAGTATTTTATTTTTGTGGTTGACTTATTTCACTTAGCATAATATTCTCAAGATTTTTTCATGTGGTGGAATGTGACAGATTTTTTTTCCTTTTAAAGACTGTATAGTATCCCATTGTATGTGAACATTACATTTTATTTCCATTCATCCATCCCTGGACAGTTGAGTTACCTTCACCTCTTGGCTATTGTGAATAGTGCTGCTATGAATATGGGTGTGCACATTTTTTTCCCTAGAGACCTTGCTTTCATTTATTTTGTATATAAGCATGCCTTGTTATGTTGTGCTTTGCTTTCTGTGCTTTACAGATATTGCGGTTTTTACAAACTGAATGTTTGTAGCAACCCTGCGCCGAGCAAGTCTTTTGGGGCATTTTTTCCAACAGTACATTCTCACTTTGGTCTCTGTGTAGAATTTTGATAATTCTCACAATATTTCAAATGTTTTCATTATTATCATATGTGTTATGATGATCTGTGATCAGTGATCTTTGATGTCACTATTATAATTGTTTTGGGACACCACAAACCACTCCCATATAAAATGGTGAAATTGATTTTAAAATGTTGTGTGTGTTCTGACTGCTGCACTGACTGGCTGCTTCCCCATCTTTCCCCTTCTCCTTGGGGAACTTTATTCTGTGAGATACAATATTGAAATTAGACCAATTAATAACTTTTAAATGGTCTCTAAGTGTTTAAGTGATAGGAAGAGTTTCATGTCTATCACTTTAAATCAGAAGCCAACCATGATTCAGTTTAGTGAGAAAGGCATGTGGAAGGCAGAGAAAGCTAGGCCTTTTATGCCAGGTAGCCATGCTGTAAATGCAAGAAAAAGGTTCCTGGCAAAAACTAGAAGTGCTACTCTAGTGAACACACAAATGATAAGAAAGCACAACAGCCTTATTGCTGATATGAAGAAAGTTTTAGTGGTCTGGAGAGAAGATCAAATTACTCACAACATTCTCCTAAGCCAAAGCCTAATCCAGAACAAGACCCTAACTTTCTTCATTTTTGTGAAAGCTGAGAGAGGTGAGGAAGCTGCAGAAGAAAATTTGAAGGCTAATAGAGGTGGATTCATGGGCTTTAGGGAAAGATGCCATCTTCATGTGGCATAAAAGTGCAAGGTAAAGCAGCAAGTGCTGACGGAGAAGCTGCAGCAAGTTATCAAGAAGATCTTGCTAAGATCATTGATGAAGGTGACTGAACCAAGCAACAGATTTTTCATGTAGACGAAACAGCCTTCTATTGGAAGAAGATGCAACCTAGGAAATTTATATCTAGACAGAAGTCAATGCCTGACTTCAAAGGACAGGCTGACTCTCTTACTCAAGGCTAATGCAGCTGGTGTCTTTAAGTCGAAATCAGTGTTCATTTACCATTCTGAAAACCCTAGGGCCCTTAGAAATTGTGTTAATTCTACTCTGCCTATGCTCTATAAATGGAAAAGCAAAGCCTGAATGTGCTTAATGGCAACACATCTGTTTACAGCATGGTTTACTGAATATTTTAAGCCCAGTGTTGAGTCTTACTGCTTAGAAAAATATATACCTTTCAAAATATGACTGTTCGTTGATGATGTACCTGGTCACCCAAGAGCTCTGATGGAGATATATAAAAGAATTAATGTTGTATTTTCATACCTGTTAACACAAAGTCTAACTCGCAGCCCATGGATCAAAGAGTAATTTTGACTTTCAAGTCTTAATATTTTAGAAATTTTATAAGGCTATTGCTACCATAGATAGTTCTTCCTCGAATGGATATGGGCAAAACCTTCTGCAAAAGGATTCAACCTTCTAGATGCCATTAAGTATATTTATGATATGTGGAAGGAGGTCAAAATTGCAACATTCATAGGATTTTGGAAGAAGTTGATCCCAATGGGGGTTCAACTTCAGTAGAGTCAGAAATTGCAGATGTGGTAGAAATAGAGAAGTAGAAGGAGATACAAGTGAAACCTGATAATGTGACTGAATTACTGTAATCATATGATAAAACCTGAAGAGATAAGGAGTTACTTCTTATGAATGAGCAAAGAAAGTGGTTTCTTGAGGTAGCATCCACTCTTGGTAAAGTTGCTATAAGCACTGTTGAAATGACAGCAAAGGATTTAGGGTACTATATAAATTTAAGTAGATAAAGCAGCAGCACAGTTTGAGAGAAGTGGCTCCAATTTTGAAAGAAGTTCTAGTGTGAGTAAAATACTATCAAATAGCATCACGTGCTGTAGATAAATTTTTTCTGAAAGGAAACAGTCAATGAATTTGGCCAACTTCTTTGTTTTACTTTTAAGAAATTGACAAAGCCACTCCATCCTTCAGTAACTACACCCTGATTAGTTTTAAAAGCTATCATCATTGAAGAAGACCTTCCACAACAAGCATACTATAACTCACTGATGACTCAGACTGTATTTTTTTCAGACATAATGCTAATGCACACTTAATAAACTACATTATAGTCTTTTATATGCAGTGGAAAACCAAAAATTTTGTGTAATTTTATTGCAATATTCATTTTATTGTGTGGCCTGGACCAATACCTCTAATGTATACCTATATATACTGAGATATGAGATTGTTGGATCATATTGTAGTACTATTTTCAATTTTTTTGAGAAACTGCCATACTGTTTTCAATAGTGACTGCATCATTTGATCATTCTACCAACAGTGCACAAGGTTCCAACTTCTCAACACTCTCACCAACACTTGTTATTTTCTGTGATTTTTAAATTTTTTTATTTTTGACCATTTGGCATCTTAATGGGTGTAAGTTTATATCTTCTTGTGGTTTTGATGTGTATTTATCTGATGGCTAGTAAGATTGAGAATCTTTTCATATGCTTGCTGGTCACTTGTATACATATCATCTTTAGAGAAATATTGATTCAAGTCCCTTGACCATTTTTTAAAGCAGGTTATTTGAGTTTTGTTGCTGAGTTGCAAGAATTATTTGTATATTCATATTTTGTTTTTAAAAATTGCAGTGTACCATGAATAGTCTGTGGACAAAGTAAAAATTTTAACAAAAATATTAATTTTCTCATCAAGAATATCAGTTGTAGATAACTAGCTAATTGCAGCAGAAAAAAAAAATATTAGTAATGTCTGGGAGGCGTGGAGATCAGACAGGGAGTTTTCACAGCCAGAAACAGTACCCCGGTTCACATCATAGAAGCCACCAGATGAAAATATCTCTATACTGAGTCCTAGCGATTTCCCCTATAACTGTATATTTTTCCATAGGTCACTCAGCATCACTTACACTTCTAAAAAACAGAAATGCTTTCCACTATGTAAAATGCAGTTTTCACTAGTTAACTGAAAACATGACATTCTTCTACAAAAGCACATCAACTTAAAATTTCATTGCTATGATAACCAGTTTTATGCCTAGGCTATCTGAGAAATGTTCATTTTTCTCTTCTCATTTCATCATTATTCCTCTTGTAATGAAAAGATTAACCTGTAAAATTATCATTCTATGAAAATATTCTACAAAATAACAAAGGATAAGAGAATGTTCACCATCACTTCTGTATGAATTTGAGTTACTTCTACTTATTCCAGTATAGGAAGAACTTTCAGGAATAATCCAACCACTGAATGTGAGTGACCTATGCCACACAGGAGTTCAAGCCATAGGTTCTGACATGAACATGGGCTGTTGATCCAGCACAAGAGTATATGGGAATTGGAGACAGGAGAAACAGAGATTGACCTGCTTGCAGTCACCGTTTGGAATATAAACCATTATTCCTCATTCTTCCAGTGATCATATGTGTGAACTAAAAAGTGGAAGATTTGCTTCTCACTGGCACCCAGTCAAAATTAAAGTTCTGTCCTCTGAAGAATATCAATAAGCACACCATTTCTTTTTATTATTTTTTGGACATCCCACAAAATAGACTTATGGATTCTTATGTTTGCATGACATAAACCTGTGAAAACACCTACAATACTGTTTTCACATTTCTTTTGCATCTCACTTATCAAATATCTCTTAACACATTCCATGAAACATACAACATTTCCAGATGAAGTCTAGTATTATAGTTCCAGAAGAAATAATATGCAAAATTGCCGCTAACACAATAAAATGGTTTGCAGTAATAGCTTTTCAGTAATAAAATTTTTATATTTATCAATAACTCAGTAAATGGTATAAGAATAATATGATCATATATTTAAATTTAAAGCTTTTAAAGTTAAAATTTGAAATTTTTTTAATTTTAAAATATACAGGTTTTACTTTTAGAATAATTGTATCTATTTCTTAAGAGTCATTGGTCATTCTACAATTCAAATATAAAAGGAAGGATGCATCTTACAGGAAGCCAAAACAAAAAGTGAAAGACCGGCATATGATTCAAAATGTCAACATTTCAAAAACTTTCTGTTGTTAAAAATTCTAATGGACAATATTAAAATGATAAGAAAAAAATGACTTTCACCAACAGAATATAGATAAAATGATAGTATAAGAGATAAAGATGTTCATGAAATTCAAGCCCCTTTCTAACAGGAAACAACAGAGCAAAGGGAAGATAAAAATAGCAATTATAAAAACCTCATCATGTCTGTATTGGAGCACACACAGATGTCAGTAACTGTTTTATTTTGATTTTTGCAAGTATTATAAAATTTCCTTAGGACCTTTAGGGATGAACGAATTTCATTCAATACTGTTTAATAAAAAATTAAGTTTTTCCCAAATATTGATTCAATATTATTTATAGAGATTCAACAGATCATTAAGTTAAAATTTCCTTTTAAACATAGTTTATGGAAAAGATAAAAATAAATTCTCAAACTGATAAGATATGATGACCCGTTTATTTAAAAATTAAAGGTCACATATACTGTTTTACATGTAAACGTTGGTATTTTGAAGCAAATAGACATTACATACCTTAGTTTTTAGAATGGATAAATATATTAGGAACTCTCAAAGGTAAGAAGACTCCATGGAACTCATCATGCCTATAGTTATTTGGATTACATATACATCAAGTAAAAATGCACTCACTATTCAAAGTGTGGTCCCCAAAGTAGCAGTATCTGCATCATTTGGGCTCTTGTTAGAAATCAAAATTCCTGGGCCCCACTCCAGACCTACTGAAAGGATCCAACAACTGTGTTTTAACAAGTCCTTTGGGTGATTCTAATGCATGCCAAAATGAAAGACCACTGCTCTAGCCAAACAACATCTTGAAAAACAGACTCAAAAAGTGTTCAGTATCACTTTGAAGTGCCAAAAAGTAGTTGTATTTTTAAAAATTATTAACTGAAAGACATTTCCATTCACAGGATATAATGAAAGGAGAGATTTTCAAATAACAAAAGTTTCATAAGAATCATGAAAGTAATTATTGAGTTTGATCTATTTGGGGGGGGCAAGCACTGGAAAATATCAAAATAAAATGTCAAGTGTGACTTATCCAAAATTGTTTAAGAAGAATTAAAATAAATAATGGGAAAGCATGTAAAAATGTATAAAATGGTAAATCAGTATAATCCGATACTAAATATAATCTATAGTTACACAAATACATACTTGTAGATTCATAGGCAATTGTCAAATACTAATACAGAGATATCTTGTGTGCCCTTCTCACAGTGAAATATGGCATTTAAAATGCAATGTAAACCTTATGGAAAAAAAGCAAGTGAGAAGTTATAGACTCCTAATTTGGAAATACATGAATACTACATCGTTTTGTTGTCTTTCTATTTTTTTAATAAAAGATTGAGAGAACATTCAGATAACTACTAATGGAATCTGAAAGAAAAAAAAAGATGAAAAGTGAACATAGAGAACATTATTCTGACACTGAGAAGCAAGTTGTAATACAAATTTTCAGATGATATTGAAGGTAGTGTTTCTTTAGGAGAAAGACATAGTACAATTAATGAAGAGGAATGAATTATATGAACACATAGATTTAAGTTGCAAGTTGGATTTTACCAATAAAACTTATTTAAATGAAGAAAACATAAAACCCATAAATGTCACTATTCCATGAAAGGATTATATAGACAAAGTGACTCCTAAATGCCAAAGGAGCCAAGAAACCAACGAAGGAAGCAGACAAATCCAATTTGTCAGTTTGGGATGATTTATTGAGGGAACATATGGGCAGAAGCATTGTTTTGGGAGGTTGCAAAACAAGTAGATTTCTGCACTGTTACTTCACAGATCCAGGCTTATATACCATAGGGAAAAAACATGTATGCTCTGTGCAAGATCATTAAAGACAACCCTCCAGAACAGGCAAGAATACTTGTGTATCATAGCCCATAATGTGTGTGATAACATCAAGGTTGCCTGATCTAAAAGCAGGAGTACATATTCTTACAACAGGGACAGTAAATAAAGTAGAAATCAGGAGACAGTCATGGGACTGGGGCTAATCAGAAGTCAACATGGTGGATTAGCATCCAAGATTAAGTCACTTTTGTCCACACACCTGCTTTTACAAAGACATTAATCACTGCCCCCAAAATGTAAAATGCCCTGAAATCCCATGGTTCAGACATGAAAAGAACTTGATTACAGGTTTCCCCAAATTGAAAACAATTTAAAAGTTTGCATAATATTAACAATAATCAACTTAAAAAGCAAAGAAGACATGTCTAAACTATCAAGAATATAAGACACGTTTTCACTCATACAACATAACAACAGAATCCTATTTCTATTCTTTCCATAGAATATGATATTACAAAATCATTATTGTATGAAGAAGCAATCAAAGAGCATGCAGCTAAAAAATGTGGAAAGAGAAAAGTATCACAGAGATGGATCAGGGAGTTATTTAATTCTTTAAACATATGATTTTTGCATTTTGTGTTGTTTCTGGCATTTGTAAGCTTTTTAAAAATTTTATAATTTGTTGTGATTTTCCTCATCTTAAGTAAATACTCACTTTTTAATCTAATGTTTCAAAAAACCTCCTCTCCAAATTTTATAACTTTGAGGCCTTACAAAATGTGGATCCGTCCAATTCTGTGACTTAAAACAATGCTCTAAATGTAAAGTAGTACTTCTTAAATGTTACTGAGTAAATTAAGGTCATGATAAAAATAGTCAAAATAGAGGGGATACCAAATTAATCAAAAATTTATAAACTTAAGATTCACTTTAAAAACATAAAATATATTTAAAAATAGAGACTACAATGAACCACTCATCACCCAAATTCAATAGTGATTAAGTCTTTCTTATTTTTTTTCACTTTTTTCCTCCTTTTTCTGTAGTATTTTAAAGCAAATCCCTGGCTTCTGTGTCATTTTATGTCTTATTTCAACTTGTGTTTCTAACAAGTGGACATTTTCTTAAATAAATATTTACTTAATCAAATGTTAGGATATTAAATCTAGTAGCATTAATGATAATTTTATGTTATCATCTAATGTCCTTATCTATAATAGAATATTTTTACTTTTCTGTACAAATGTCTTTTTTGCTTTGGATTTATTTGAAACAGGGTACAAGCAAAGTTTGCCCATTATTTGTTTTATTTATGTCTTTTAAATCTCTTTGAATAAGTCTTTTCTTTCTGTCACTAACTTATTACTAAACAGCCGGGCTCGGAGGCTCAGCCTGTAATCCCGCGCATTTGGGAGGCTGAGGTGAGTGGATTGCCTGAGCCCGCGAGTTCGAGACCCTCCTGGGCAACTTGGTGAGACCTCATCTCTACAATAAATCAAAAAGAATTAGCCGGGCGTGGTAGCGCGTGCCTGTAGTTCCAGCTACTTGGAAGGCTGAGGGAGAAGGATCGCTGGAGCCCAGCAGGTCGGGGCTGCGGTGGCCAGGAGCGGCCACTGCACTCCAGTCTGGGTGACAGAGTGAGACTCCAACTCAAAACAAAAAAACAAAAAAAGAAATTATTACTAAACCAAGATCAACTATGCTGTACAATGTCTCATATTTGGGGTTTGCCTGTGTGTTTCCTCTGGTATCATTTAACTTGTTCCTTTATCTGCCATATTGCCTACAAATGGAAGTCAGTACCTGCTGAATAGTTCTCAAGTATGCATCCGAATTCCCCGGAGGTCATGTTAAAATGCAGATTGCTGGCCCCAGCACAGAAGTGTCTGATTCACTTTATCTGGGGTGGGGAATGAGCATTTGCATTTCTTATAGGTTTCCAGGAGTTGCTGATACTTCTAAACCAACAGGCAGAACTACTGTTTCTAGAAGGAAGTTTGATTGGATTTAAATTCTTCTTCCTCCTTTTTTTTTTTTTTTGGTGAGTTTGTTTCTAGAGTGGTAGTATGTGTTTCATTTTTGTATCATATCAGAAGGTACACAGTGAGTGTTTGGTCATTACAGTTTTAATGATGCTAAGATTGCAAGTAGTTTCAGTGATGAACAACTGATATTTTTTAAATTGCAATTTAAAAACATTAACTCAAATCATCTTCTGTATAACACCAAGGGTGAGCAGTCACTCATTCAGAAAACATTTACTGTATTTCTCCTATGAGCTTGGCAGTGTGCAAGGTTATACAGATGAAAGAATTATAGTGCCCAAGCGACTCCAACCTCAAGTAACTCTCAGTCTATTGGAAGATGGGCAAATAAACTAACTTGCATAATACCTTACAATCAGTGCTAAGGCAGACATATGTACAACATATGATAGAAGCATGACTGTGTGGCACTGAGTTAATATGTTCTTTCTCTATTTGGGTACAATAAGAAGATACAGATTTTCACTTTATTTTCAGTAACTACAAATATCAGAAATGGCCCCCAATACACCATGGTATTGCTGTCTGTGCTCTCCTATGCTCTGACTACAGAGTAAGCAAACAGATTAAGTTCCTCTCAGTGGGGATTTTTCAAGTTTCAAAGCTGGAAGTTTTATTAGATTGGGAAATTTTGAGAAACAGGAAGTACAAATGTATTCTCAGAAAGATCTTTGCTAAGGATGGCTGCATTTGATCACAGGAGGAACACAGAGAATATATATGGTGAAAATCTATCCTTATCCTCATAATCCAATACCTGTGTTTTTAGGATAAGTAGATATCCATCTTCCATAGGGCCTAAATTGTGTTCGTTAATATCTTAGACTTTTTAAAGGTCTGGTTTGTATTTTTTAGATTAATACCTGAAATAAGAAAAAAATTGTTTCCAAAATGGAGGTTTCCTAGGCTATGGTTATACAAAGTTCTTACGAAGGCAAGGCAGGTTTATGGGGCAAATGTTGCTATATTTTAATTGGATTATCTGGAGACCTATAGTAATTTTTATTTCTTGAGTCTATGATATCATTCTAATGTCCACATTCCCCCATTTTTAAAAACCAAATAGTTTTCTAGAAAAAGACATGCCTGAGCCCGGGGGTTTGAGACCAGCCTGGGCAACTTGGTGAGACTTCGTCTCTACAATAAAAATCACACACACACACACACACACACACACACACACACACACACAAAAGTAGCTGGGCATGGTGGTATGCGTCTGTAGTTCCAGCTACTTTGAAGGCTGTGGCAGAAGGATTGCCTAAGTCCAGCAGGAGGAGACTACAGTGGCAGCCTGGGCGACAAGAGTGAGACTCTAACTCAACAACAACAACAACAAAAAAAAAAAGAAAAAGAAAAAGAGAAACTACTGGCAGTATTAAGTGCTGGGCTTTAGAGAGTGTGTCTTAGATTTTATAAGGGAAAAGGTAGGGTGATATGTGTTGGTTCCTGTCTTAGTATAGTTTAAAAGAAAATGCAGATTAACATGAAAAGAAAAGTAAAGAACGGTGGTGTTTAAATAGTTCACAGTTTGACAGATAGAAGTAGACTGAGGTAGATGCTGGAATTTTTGTGGAAATTGAACTTAAAATGGCCTTAAAACATAGGTCTTAAATATCGAAAGACACAACAAATGATCCTCCAGTTGAAAAGTATAATTCAGTTGTACACATTTTAGTTTATTTTGTAGAAGAAAAACAACATTGATTATGTTTTATATTTAGATCCTGATTATTCTCAGAGCTGCAAGATTAGACTTTCTTTACCTTGGGTGGCTAGGCCTATGCATTTTTCCTTATTTCAAATGGTTCTTTGTACTGCATACATTTGGATTGAATGAATTAGCCCAGCATATTTGCATTCTGTTGAGTGTATTATAACATTTTTCAAATGTTTCACATTGCCATTGAAAAATATATTATACTTACTATATTTTATATTTGAATAGGTAGACTTTTCAAACCTATGGAATACTTGCCTTGTTATATTTTATTGGGTAATTTCACCTTGTTAATGATTTGAATGGTAAAACATGCTGGTTTTTAAAATTGAACTTTACTGTGAATGTCAGAGATCTATTCTAGTTTATTATTCTTCTTATGATTGTACAGTTATAAAATGTTAGTGTGATCCTAAAAGCATGCTACACATATGTCGTCAATGCACAGAGGCATTTTCAAATGCTGCCAATTTAAATTTTCCATTGTAAAGGTCATTCAATAGCATTTTACTTTGTTAGTAGTTTTGAGACTATCTCCTGCTATTTACAAAGTTATTATTATCCATTTGGCTGGCACCATCAATGTATTTGAAATATCATTTGTGAAGGCTACCTTATCATCTGGCCTTGTAATGGCTGATTTCTTTGCCACTCCAGATTCAACCACAGGTGACTGAAACTCAAATTCAAGCAAGAGATAAAAGGAGGGGAGTGGAAAATGTATAGTGTTATACAACTGAAGTGTCCAGGGGTTATTTTCAACAATATTTGGCTCTAGATGCACAAATGATGCTATCAGGACTCTATGCTGCTTAGCTCTGCTAGATTCAGATTAATTTCAGTTTGTGACCAGCTGTCTTCATCTAAAGGCAATGCTGAAGCATGCATGAAAAAAAGTTAGTGCAGATAGGATTGGCAGTTTCACCTGTTAAAACAGGGACTTTTTCTGAAAAGAAAAGGTTTTGGGCCGACTAAGAAGTAGGAGATACCACAACAGGCTTCATGGCTGGTCTTAGCCACTATTTTCTAAGTTTTTGAGAATTGTCTTGATTGGCATTTATCGTCTTTCATATATTTCTCATTCTACTTTTGCAGTCTGCTTTGATTCTGAAACCCAGCTTTATCATTGTTTCTGCTAACTCCCATGACCATCTACTCTGAAAGCCCACATAGGACCCTCCCAGTGAAGGATGGCTGTCTGGCCTCTACTGAACTTCTCCTCTACTTTTCTCAATGTCTGAGGTTAGCTCATCAAGTTAAATTGACTGAGTCTTAGTTAAGTCATTTATAATGTGAATAATTTATTTATTAGTCAGGATTCTTCATAAAAACAGAATCAATGAGATATAGATACAGATAAAATGAAGAGTTGGCTCATGTGATTATGGAGGCTGAGAAGTGCCCTGATCTGTCACCTGCAAGCTGAATATCCAGTTATGCCAGTGGAGTAGTTCAGTTTGAAGGCCTGAGAAGCGGAGCATCAATAGTTTAAGTGATTGTGTAATTCTCAGTGTGTCCCAGCTCAGCAGTGAGGCAGAACAGGACAAATTTTTTCTTTTTTTTTGTTTTTGTTCTACTGTGGGTCTCAAGGCATGGAATGACACCCAGTCACATTGGGAAAGACAATCTACTTTACTGAGTCCACTAATTCGAATGTTAATCACTTCTAGAAATATCCTCACAGATATTAGAAATAATGTGTAGCCAAATATTTGGATACTTTCTGATTCAGTCAAGTTGACACATAAAATTAACCATCAGCTATATTAACATCTATTGTTATTATTATTCATATATTTTAAATCATTTACATTATAGATAATATATTAAAACTAGTTTTGCTGTGAAGTTCAGTTATATATAGATTAAATAGACATGTAAATTTTAAGACACTTCATGAATACAAAACATTGTTAAGTAGGCTCCAACCTATGCAGAATACATGTCTACCATTAGAACAACTCAGGGAAATTGATAATTAGAATTTAGGAATTTATTTGTAAAAATATTGTGTATACTTATGTGTTTAAACTTCAGTTACCTTCAAAGTACTCTCCATTTGATGCAATGCACCTTTTTTATTATTTTATTTTAAAGACGTGGGGTACAATTCAGGATTAGGTACATAAGTGGTCAACATACAGCGAAGTTTGGGCCTTCCATTGGTCCTCACTTTGCCTTGTTTAGGATCAGATACCCTTGTTGATGGTATTTGCCCCCCTTCCCTGTCCCACTATTGCCAATTCCTTTCTTGTAGTATTATGATAAATGTTCAGTGTCCACTTGTAAGTTAGAATATGTGGTACTCAGTTCTTTGATTCTTGATAGATCAGAGTATGATAAACTCTAAATCCATTCAAGTTTCTGCAAAATCCATAATTTTGTCCTTCTTTATGACTGGATTATATTTTATTGTGAATATGTACATTTTTCCACTGCTCAAAATGGATTTTTAGCTCATCAATTTTGAGGTCTTTTAGTGCTGCTGCCACTTTTTGTTTCACTTCTTCCACATAGGCAAAACGTTTCCTTTCGATAACCTTTTCATTCAGGGAAACAAAAAAAATGTCACTCAGGGTGAGATTGGGTGAATAGGGAGGGTAGGGCACAGGGGTCATGCTGTTTTTGGTCTAAAACTGCTAAACCCTCAGTGCAATGTGGGCAGATGCACTCGTAAATCACCCATCATGAAATGGGCAAATATGTTGAAACAATCTCCAAAAAAACATTTAACTTAAGCTGAATGCAGTCACTTACAATAATGCTAGATGGTACACTGATGCCAATGTTCCTAAAACAATTACCTAGTAGGAAAAGCCAGTACTACAAGGGACCTGCTCTCCAAAAGATAATTCCAGGTTTTTTTTTATACCCTTGTATCTAAAAGACTTAAAATAATGAGTGCCTGGCACATAATAGTTGCCCCATAAATAATTGTTAAGTGACTATTGCTCCATGGCACAGTATTTTAGCACAGTACAAAATGTATTGTGATACTCAATAAAAGTTTGCTGAGGGAATAAATGTTTGACCCTGAGATAGATATTTAGAATTGGAGCAGGAGTTTTTAGAAATCATTGCTATGTTGGTCTTTAACATTATCTATTACTGTTGTTCATTAAGAGTTTATTCTCTTAAATATATTTTATTACTAAAATAACTTATTTATTCCAAAATATTTTTATTCTTAAAGTTGAAAAAAACTTTGCTACTTTCTATAAATGTTTTGCATTTAAGAAAATTTAATTATCAGCATTTGATTACACAGTTGTGTATCTTTCTTCTCCTTTATCCACTTGAGCAAATAAGTAAAACTGTGTGTGAAGCAATAATACATTATTTACATAAATTATATTGTATATGAAGATTTCTATAGCAAGTGATAGTGTCTCTTACTCAAGATTTATAAATTTCAGGTTACTATTTTATAGAAAATGGAAATAATGAACCCAATTACCTTAGGTAAAGTAACTGTTTCAGGAAAACTAACTTGTAAAATATTTTTAAGTATTAACATGTACATTAGCCTACAATATTTTATATTCTTTCAATTGTACACACACATGCACACACACTTGCAAAGAAAAGCTATAATCTTTATTTAGGAGAAAACTTTATTCCACCAGTCCTAACCTTAGGCAGAATGAGGTTCATACATTGGTTGTATCATTCTCTAGATAAGAAGGGGTTATTTAGCTCTGTTCTGAATCTGTTTCCTTGTCTGTAGAGTCTGGAGGTAATACCTTCTTACTAGGTTGCTGTGAAGATTAAAGGAACTGACTGACTAGGTAGGCAGTGGTTCTAAGTGCTAATCACTTCTCTTTGTCTCTCACTTTCTTTATTATTTGCTTTATGGTATTTAATATCTCAGAAAAATGTCTTTTATATCTTTGAATAATAATACATATAGACACTTTAAATTCAATTACATGTTAGATTAGTATTTTTTCAAAGGTACTTGGAATATGCTTAGGTGATTATTGGTCAATGTTATGGTCTCAAAGGAGTTATAGAAAATACTTAATTGTTATGCTATGCACACGGAATTAAGCTTCTTATCACACCATATACTCAACTTCTTTCATTTCCAGGTCACTTCTTCCAAACTAACTCTGAATTTATCCTAGGAGGTCCTAAGAGGAAATATTCTGAATATGTGCAATCCCAAAATGAAGACAAATCAAAAGCCAGTTTATTATTGAATGGCACATTTACATATAGATATACTTACACATTACTGTATTCTGACAACTAGACTTCTAAGAAGGCCATCAGCTATCATATCTTTATATGTGAAAATGAACTGTTAACCAGTTTTAAATGTTCAGATGTTGAAAATGATGTGTTAGGTGCTATACATTACAGTATAATACATTCTATGGAAGCACTAAACTCTTAACAGATGATTAGGAAGAAAGCTGGTTCCCTTCTTCTGAACCAAAATCAGATGCCAACTTAAGACTCATAGACAATGTATATATTTATTTTAAAGCATGCTAGCTTACAACTAATAGTCCTAATCTCAATAACATTTTGTATAGACCTTGTTGGGCAAGTTAATTAAACATATCCGTACTCAGTTTCCATACATGTTTAAAGATAATACAGTTAGACTGTCGAAACTCTAAGGTCATATCTGTTTCTAAGAATACGTGATTCAATGATTCTCTTGCAAAATTGATTATAGGCTGCTTTGTATTAGGAATATGGATATTGAGTAGAAACAGTAATGTTCTTCAGTAAAACTTTCTGTAGTGCTGACGGTGTTCCTTGTGGCTGTTGAGCACTTGCCATGTGACTAATGTGACTGAGGAAATGGATGCTTAATTTAACTTGAATTAATTTTGAGTAAAATTAAAATTGCCATGACTCTAGAGTTATCAACTCCCTAACAAGGTTTCTGGCAAACAGCTGAAATAAAAAATAAATCCTAGACTGTATCAGCTTGTGCAATAAATTTAAAAGCAGCTATTTCACCCTCTCTTTTCAGTCTCCTGCACATAGTTACTCAAGCTATGACTCTGGCAAAAATGAGAGTGTAGACCGAGGTGCTGAGGACCTTTCACTAAACAGGGGAGATGAGGATGAAGATGACCACGAGGACCATGATGATTCTGAGAAAGTTAATGAGACAGATGGAGTTGAAGCCGAGCGACTGAAAGCTTTTAATGTGAGTCCTGCCATACTCCCAGTGTGGTTTAATTTTTACCACTTCACTTTCATGTTGTTGCTTGTTGGTAAATGTGGATATTTTAGAGACATGTTTGTTTAATTTACAGAAGGATTTAAAAAGTACATGAAACACTCTTTGCCAACCAGACACCAGAATTGCTGTGTTTTGTTTAGAATTTTAAAGCCAAATGTGAGCTGAGAACTGGAGTTGTGTTGTGTGAGTATGCATGTTTACCTAGTGATGGAGGGGGCCACAGCTTAGTCCTCGGAAGAATACGCCCGTCATCTGTTATTTCTTTTGCTTTCCTAGCTTATCTAATTGTGCATGACAAAAGAGTCAATTGTTTTTTTTTCAGAGATTAGTCCACTGTGCAGTGTAGCAATGTAACAGTCGTATTTATCATTAATAGAAAATTTAATGGGGTGCTCAAATGTCACAGTCTACTGTTATTTCCTGATTTTTTTCTACATGATAGTGTATTCTTTTCTGTGTGTCTGTCTGTCTGTCTGCCTTTCTCTCTTTTTCTCTCTCTATTTTATAATCCAACCATTTAGAAAGTCTTTAAAGAGTGTTTGCTTAAAATTTCTGGCTTTCCATTGCAAAGTTCTCCAGTGCATAAACCAGAAAAGAGTATTTTCCTATCGGTAATCAAGACAGGAAGCTAGGAACAGAAGAGAGCAGCCCTCCAAACCCTTCTCCTCTGTCTCCCTCTTGCCAACAGATGTTTGTCAGGCTGTTTGTAGATGAAAACTTGGACCGAATGGTCCCAATCTCTAAGCAGCCCAAAGAAAAGATCCAGGCTATCATTGACTCATGCAGGCGACAATTCCCTGAGTATCAAGAGCGTGCCAGAAAACGTATACGTACTTACCTCAAGTCCTGCAGGCGGATGAAAAGAAGTGGTTTTGAGATGGTGAGTTTTTAATTAAAACACAGCCCTAGATTCCATCAAAATCCCACATGTAAACCATGACACTATTTTTTTTCCATCTTAGTGTCTTTTTTTAATTTATTTTTCCATAATGTCAGGTCAAAGGGGTTTTGTTTGCTTGTTTGTTTTTTCCCTCTTCTCCTTTTCATCTTCCTGAAGTATTTACTCCTTTGGTTTATTTAATAAGGAATAGCATGTGAGACCAGTGCTTACTGAACCACATGGTACCATGTCACAGAAGATGAGGGTGATTTGAGTAACAAACAAGTGAGAACCAGCATCTCATTCATATGTGTTTTCTTTCTGTCAATACCAAAGTAGGTATGAGGTTAACTAAGTCTTGAACTGAAGCACCAGTTGTTGCTCTAGATGGTACATGACAGTGACGTTCTCTGGAATGAAAGGAAATGGATGGATCCATCTAAGGAATACCATTTTCATGTCTATGGTTCACAAATAGCAAGCCTTGAAAATAAAGATCAGGGAATGCAAATACTCAGGTGAAACACAAGACTTTATTGTATTGGGTGTGTATATATTTGTGTGCTTGTGGATAGTACCATGAGCTTTTATGTTCAGTTGGGCTTTATAGATAGATGGAATTATGTTGACATTCTATTATGCAATCGGATGGAAATTAGAAACCAATGGTTTTTGGAACTATATTCTGTTTCACTTTGCTCTATTTGTCACATCTAGAAATAGTGCACGTGTTTATAATGTATGCTTTTCCATTTCTTTATGTTTTTATGTATGTGAGAAGTACATTAGAATTCTTCTGAAAGCACTTTTTTCTATTCTTTTCTGAGAAGATTTCATGAAAGCCAAGACTGTTAGTGTTTGTGATCTGTGACTCTACTTAATTAGTTGTGATGGGATGAGAGTTGGTGGACATAAGAGAGGTTTCAGAATTTGTTACATGTGAGAAATAACATGTCCACTGCCTCTTACTAATTTTTCCATATTGTCTTATAAAAGTATGTTTGATTGGTTTTGAAGAAAAAGCGACTGTCCTCTAAAAGAGTTTGTCTTCCCAGATGGTTAGGAGTATAAGCTCTGTCCCCAAAGACCCAGGTGTTGAGTTCCAGATCCACTACTTTCTTTCTCTATGACCTGAGCAAGTTACTCAAGCTGCCTGTGCTCACTTTTCTCCCCTGAAGATATAAATAACTACTAATTTATAAGGCATTGAGAATTATATAGGATGTCTAATATAATCCTCTGCAAGTCATTCCTAGTCTATCATAAGCACTGAATACATCACACCTCTGAAAACATTATCAAGTTTTAATTCATCACCTGAAAACAATTTCCCAAAATATTTTAATTCTACAATTGCAGAACATGCCATTAAATATTTGGTTTCCTATCAGGATACCTACACCGGATTTAATGTTTGTAGTGCATTAAGTCATTTTTCAATAAAACTGTTGACTAAATTATGACAATAGAGACAGTATAGCATAAAAGAGAACGAGAGATTGCTTGAAGAAAGTAAAGCTATTTTGCTCATTAATGAATTGTTTAATTATTATTATTACCAACAGAGTAGGAGACAGATGACAGATGAAAAGTATATATAAACAAGTGTGAAATCCAGAAATCTAGCATTGACATCAGGTTCAAGGCCACTTAGCAGTTGACATAAAATGCTAATTGAAGCTAAGTATATCTCATTCAAAGCACAATGCAATATATGTACTTTCCTCTGGAAATAACAATAAAAATAATATCATATGTCAAGATTTTTATTTTTACCAGCTTCCAACATTAGCATTTCTTCCTAATCTTTTAATGTTATTTAGAGATTGTTTTCTTTGATAAAATTTATCTGATTTTTTTGTAATATAAAAGTTGTATAATATTCTTTAAGAGAAAAATATTGTTACTATGTAGAATTGTTGAGTTCTTTAGGGCATATTTCAGACATTCAACCATTTTTTTAAATTGTTGTTTTTAGTAATTTTATACATTCACTTTAACATGGCATCTATTTACTATATAGAGAGTAGGGCAAACATTTTACTAATACAAAGTCAAGAAGTTTTAGAAACTAATCTTGTAGTACATACACTGTAAAGAAATGATATAGTATTTAACCTTTAATAATTTTCATTCATTAATTCACTCATTTATTCAGTATATATATGTAATATACACAGCATTATACAAAGTAATAAGCAGAAATACAAGGCCTGTCTGAGTTGCTAATTAGGAAAGTAAGAACATATTACCTGGTCATCAAAATTTCTTCAGGTGAGGCCAGTTGCGGTGGCTCATGCCTGTAATTCCAGCACTTTGGGAGATTGAGACGGAAGGATTGTTTACTCTCAGGAGTAGGCAACACAGTGAGACCCTGTCTCTACACAGAAATCAAAAATTTTTCTGTGCATGGTGGCACATGCTTGTAGTCCCAGCTACTAGGGAGGCTGAGATGGAAGGATCACCTGAACCCAGGAGGTGGAGGCTGCAGTGAACTGTGATGGTGCCACTGTACTCTGGATGACAAATGAGATTCTGACTCAAAAAAAAATTATTAGATGACAAGTTATATGAAATGAAATGCTTAAATAGTAATGCAAGGCCTTATGTAATGAAGTGTTAAATGAATGGCATGGATGAAACTGGACATTATAGTTTAGCCCATTTTTGTCTTATATATTTACTGAGTAATATACCACTGGAAATAACAAATAAGATTCATCATCTAGTCAACAGTTGGAATTTTTGATTGTTTTATGTATTACAGCATTCTCATTGAATGTGGATAGATTTTGTGTCATTTTGAATACTCATCCTTACCCAAAACAGATAGGAAAAGGCATGTCTAGTGCAGATAATAATAATCACAGTTACATCTTTTACACAACTATTTTTTGCCTTCATGATTGACTAAATGTGATATAGTATAACATTCCCAGGGTTTTAAAAAATTGAAACAGCTTTAAACAAAAATCCTTTTTTATATTGTTTTATGTAGGTAGATATTAAGAAAATGTGTCATTTTCAGTATGTGATAATTTAACATGCATGTTTTTCTGCAATATATAACAAGACAATAAGGCAACTTGAAGATGTTTTTAATACAATTGTAAAAACAGAATTATAAAGTACAGGATTATTTAGTAAGAGATTTTGTGTTAAAAATTTAGAGTAGCATTCAACAAGCTTAGCTCGTCTAGTTACTCAGGGTCATTAAGGTCAGAAGATTCCTTAAGTAGAGTGAAACAAAATATTGAATTGTGTTTCCTGCTGGCTTTAAGAAATTCCAAGGAATATTCCCATAAAAGTGGTTTATCACAACATTTGTCAGTACTATACTAGATTTTTAGTATTCTCTTGGGCTAGTTCTCTGGTGTTGTTGACACAAAATCTATTCATGTTTAACTATTCTACACTTTCCCAAAAGAATTTACATGCCAGCACAAATACTTTTAATTGGCTTCACTGAATGCATACAAACAGTAGAGTATATTTTTATGCATTCTTATTTCACTGAAATTATCAAGATCTTACATGTCTTGATTGCTAAAACAACCAAAATTTCTGTGACATGTTCCAAATAGTCTCTATAATGCATGAAGTAGAAAAATCATATTAAGATATTTTTAACATTTTTTTTATCAATTCACAAATTTTGCCCTTCTAAATAAGAAACTCTTCAGAGTTGGATATAAAATGGCATGTTTTGTGAAAATTTAATAAGTTTGATTCAGAGTGCTGTCTTAGTTTTCCTTAGGTTTTATGAACCCAGTGAATTAAGCAGCCATTAAATTAATCTGTAGACAAATGTATATTGAATTATCACTGAATCTATTGTATGGCTTTGATGCTCAAGTTCAGTTACTTCTCTGAAGAATATTTTTTGATTGTTCCAGAAAATAATGCATATCTTCAAGGTATCCTGATCTTAAATTCAATAATGGTGCCTATAATAAAAAAAGATCATAAAAGCAAAGCTTTATGAACAAGGTGGTCTTGACCCATACTGAGTACAATTTGCATTTTGTGATATGATTTCTCTCTTTTGTTTCCTGAATTTGCATTATTAGAGACTCTTCCACCATGTTATATATGTTTATATGTGTTTCTGCAAAACTCAAATAAAAATATTTAGGGGACATATAAACAAGAGACTTTCAATTCACTATTTTCCTGTATCCCAAATTTTGCTACTATACCAAGTTATACCAAGTAGCCTAGATATTTGAATTTTAATAACCTAAAAATTGCCTAGTTAGTTGCTTTTAATGTAGTAGAATTGGTTATTTTTTTTTTTTGTAGAAATAAGTCTCATGCATTTTTTTTTTTTTTTTTTTGGTAAAATTTTGTCAAGAGCTAAACTTTCCACTATTATAGAAGACGTCATTGCAGATGTGTCTTCTGGAATGTAATGCAAGAAAAAAATTTTCTCTTGAGGAGATGTAATGCTTTCACCTGTTCTTATCACCAAGTCTATGAACCCTATTAAGTTCACTTTTGTACCTCATCTCCAGGAAGTTCAGAGTTAAACTCTGTCCAACATCCCATTGTCTTTCTGTTTATTTTGGTGTGCAACATTCCCTGGTGGAGCTGACATGTATTTTACGGGAAAAACGAGATATAAATTTAGAAACAAATAAGTAAATAATCTATTATAGAAACACCAGAAAATAAACATTTCGTGTTTAGGAAATAGTATAATTTTTGAGATGACTGGACTTGTCAGATCATTTGCTTCTACTTGTCTAACACAGCACACAACAGAGGAAACAGAACTTGTTTTCAGTTCACAGTTTCCCTGATATCATAAACACTGGAAAGGCTACAGTGACACTAGCTATTTGTCTTTTAGCAAATAGAGATATGATAAAAAAGGAATTAAAGTGCTTCTTTAAGCTGAAAATTCTATCACAAATATACTTAGCCCTTCTTACAAGATCCTGATAAAGCTTTATAATACCTGTGTAGCTATTATTATTTATATAATTCTTCATAAAACATGAGCACAACCATGCAGATTTCTCTCTTTGTGACCAGTTAGCATAATTAATGCTAATTAGCAAGCATATTGTTTGAATTCCCTACTTGCTATTTGTACCAACTCTTGCCCTTTCTCTTACAATTGTTATTTACTAACCCCCAAGATACTTCCGCATCTACTGAGTTCTTAATTCATGATATTCCTTTCAATTTGCATTCTATATATTCTTCTCAATAATTTTGATCTCTAACCTGACCTCACAGTTCTCTCACCTTTTTTTAAATTTTTATTTTAAAGATGTAAGGTACAATTTAAGGTTAGGTATACAAATGGTAATAGTACAAATGAAATCTTTCACCTTTTCAATGTTAGGGATCTGGATCTCTATTTCACTCCAGCCATGACTAGCATGGATACACTTTAGGCTTATTCATCAATCAAAAAGCCTGCACAAGCAATATAAAAAATTTTTAGAATTTTCTAAAATTTCTCAAGTATTCTCAACTGTCTTTGCAGAAGAAATGTATCACTTTATTTGCCCTGGGTAAATAGTTCTGCCACCTCTGCTCTGATATCATTCTACTTTCTTCAGAATGTTGCCTTATCAACCATCCCTCTCTTTTACATGTTCAATTTATACTTTTCACAAAAGTGACATTTCTTTTGTCTAAAAAATGTTATCAGATTTCAAGAAAATATTGAATTTCTTCCTCTTTTTCTACAATCTGAGTCCATCTTTCTTTGTCAAGTTTCTTAAAATAGTATTTTATACTCACTGATCACATCTATGTCCACCAATTCCTGTGGTAATCCTTCACATTTAGAACTCTCAGACTCTGTCTGGTTCTCTCCACTGTACCCTCGGCTCTCTGCAGGATCTGAATCTGTGGATTCACCCAACTGATCAAAAGAATTTTGGGGAAAAAAATAAGATACTTGTACCTGTACTGAACATGTACATAATTTTTTTCCCTTGTCATTATACCTTAACACAGAATTACAATTATTTATATAGCATTTATACTGCAGTAGGTATTATAAGTAAGCTAGTGATGATATAAAGTATATGGGAGGATATGCATGGGTTATGCAGATACTATGCCGTTTTATATTAGGGACTTGAGCACCCTTAGGGGTCCTGGAATCAGTTGCTCATACATACCAAAGGATAATTACT
This sequence comes from Carlito syrichta, assembly GCF_000164805.1. Classification (NCBI taxonomy): domain Eukaryota; kingdom Metazoa; phylum Chordata; class Mammalia; order Primates; family Tarsiidae; genus Carlito; species Carlito syrichta. The sequence goes on from NW_007249080.1 coordinate 201,962, forward strand.
GAATTAGTACTTATGAATAGCACATGACTACTTTTACACTACATCCAAAGATTGCATCCTCAACTAAATCACCCTCGTTTTCTTGAGACTATTGATTTTATTCCTCCTCATTTACCTGTACATGCTTTGGGTAGATCCTACGGTTCTCTGCTTGGCCATATACTGCATATGACACTAATCACAGCGTGAATGTCTGCCCTTGTGCATAGTACCCCACTCTCAAAGTAACATACCAGGAATCTACAAACCTTTGATATTTAATTCCAAATGTCAGCCAGACAGTAGGCCAATTATTATGATGTCACACTGAACTCTTTATATTCTCCATCACCCATTTCTCTACCAATATTCCACTTCTTGACTTGCCTACCTTTGTTAATAGTATCATTATTGTCTTTTACACCATGGTTCACAGTGTAGAATGAGATTTGACTCTTTCTTTATACTGGTGCCTTGCATCCTACCGCTCACTATTCTGCTAATTTTTTCTTTACTCTGTTTCTAAAATTTTATAATTTTTCATTTTATTTGCTATCATTTTAGTTCCAACTTTCATACCTCATATCTGTACTTTTGCCCAATCCTTCTAATTCAATTCCCTACTTCCATCTCACACTCCCTTCATATGCTATGCCTAGGCAGATGTAAAAATAGGATTTGTGAAGCCTGAAGTTCATATAACCTGGGGCTTTTTTAAAAAAAGTAATACAAAATTATGAGCAAAATTGGTAGTAAAATGAATGCGTATTTACAGTTAGAAAAGATACCACACAAAACATTTTAAAAAGCACTGGAGTCTTGAATATTTAAACCCTTTTCTTCTTACATCTCTTTAGACAATTTTCAGACACTTACATATAAATGCTTCCTGGTTTTAAAGTGGCTTCCTCTCCCTACCTAGAACACTTACAACATCCAGGAACTCCAGTACACAGGAGATCCGTCCAGTTGAGGCACCCTTGTGCCTCAACTTTGTTGACTTTGAAAAATCTGCCTTTGCTTCCAGAATAGTCTTCCATAATTCTGACTTTCTTAGTGTGAAACTCTGTTATCTCAGAACAAATTCTAAATTTCTAAGTAATATTTTAACATAGGACCTTTTGAAACTGAGAGACCTAGCTTCAATTCCTGGCTTAGTTTAATTCCTGTGCAAGTTGTGTGATATTTCTGAGTCTCAATTTTTCTAAAAGATTAGGGCTGTTGGGGTATTATATGTGATCATCTATATATATATATATATAATGTTTAGCATATAATCAGGCAACTTTCTACTCTTTCTTCTTCTTTTTTTTTGAGTTGTAGTCACTCTGTTACCCAGACTGGAGTGCAGTGGCCGCTCCCGGCCACTGAGGCCTTGACCTGCTGGGCTCTGGCGATCCTTCCGCCTCAGCCTTTCAAGTAGCTGGAACTACAGGTGTGCACTACCACACCCAACTAATTTTTGGTTTATTGTAGAGATGGGGTCTCACCAAGTTGCCTAGGCGGGTCTCGAACCCACGGGCTCAGGCAATCCACTCACCTTAGCCTCCCAAAGCTGTGGGATTACAGGCTGAGCCACCAAGCCCAGCTTACTCTTTTTTCTAATGTATTCGATTTTTTTTTAATCACTTAGGTCATCACATGGGACTTTTCTTCTCTCAATATGTTGTCTCTTGGTCCACTTATTTTCCCTGACTCAGAAATTATAGGCACCTTTTGCTTATTATTTACTACATACATTAAAATTGAAGAATAACAAGGTTATAAAGAATATAGCCAACATATTTGTCAGAGTTAATTAATATTGAATCACTTACTTTAGCAAGATGTTGACCTGAGCCTCACGGAATACCTCCCCTTCACATACACATATCCCATCTAGCTTCTCACCATACAAACCTTGAATAAAATATAATAACTTTTAAGTTACCTATATAATTCCAAAAGAAAGATAAGGAAATTTCCAGGTACCTAAAATGAATACGAAAGTCATAGGCAGATTATAAGCCCTTAATTGGTTAAGGGTAGTAATCTAGGAAGATAAAAAAAAAAGTGAATGTAGAGACCAAAAAAATGGAGGGTAGGGTCTGAATGTCCACCCACTTTCAGGATACATGGATTTTAGTGTGTGACTAGGCAGGAACATAAACTAAGAGATACCTATAAAGTTGGGACCCTAGAAAGGTTATCCCTCCATTTTTCTCCATTAAGGGGTAGTGGGAGCAGGAGTGTAGAAACATTCAAATACAACTTTCAGAGGTAAAAATGATAGGTATTATAAGCATTGAAATTAAAACCTTACTAAATAGGTTAAATAGAATACAACATTCAATCAAAGAGAAAATCAGTAAATTGGAACATAGATAGAAATTACCCACAGAAGGAAAAAAAGGTAAGGGAAATTTGAAAGGAAAAAAAAAAAAAGCTAAGATGGAGAATAGAATGATAAAGATAGATCTAATGGGCATTCCAGAAGATAGATACATTAGAATTATAAAGAGGCAACAATGAAAGAGATGATGATGTAGAATTTTTCAGAATTGATTGGACCCTGAATCCTAATAACAGACAAGTAGATCAGTACTGAGTAGTATACGTTTTAAGAAAATCTGTACCTAGGAATATTATAGTAAAACCACAGAAAAGCAGCGACATTTTAAGGTGTACCAGAAATAAACAACAGATTATCTAAAGCAGAAAAACAGTGAACTTGAAAAACTTCTTGTCCAGATGATAGATGTGAGAAGACTGTCTTCAAAGAAGAAACTCTTCAAGGGAAACAACTTTTAATTTATAAATCAATGCCCAGCTCAACTCTACTTTCAGAATGAGGCAGAAAGAAATACTTCAGATAACTGCGGAGGTTACTGTCCATAGGCCAACTCCAGAGTACTGAAAATACTCTCTAAGAAGAAGGAAATTTAATCCAGAAAAAAAATATGGAAAATTTGCAGCATTGGTGACCAATTCTGAAGGGAAGCACTCAGATTTTATAGTCAGTGGATCTTGGTTCTTGTCTGTGCTTTTCCACTTGTTATTCATGGACCTTGTATGCCTGAGCCTTAATTTCCTCATGAAAAAAATGTAAATGATAGCTCTTATCTTAAAGATGAAACCAACAGCACTTGAAATAACAAATGTAAAAACTTCTACCTAGGACTATACCTGGTGCATATGAAGAACATGATAAAATGCAGTTTAATCTGAAATGGAATTTCACAGTTGCCATTCCTGAGAAACCCTTGCTGTCTCAATCTGTTCAACTATTTGAAGGGCTAAGTCAATGATGTCTTTATCTGTTTAATCCTCACTTCTAGCTAAGAGCAGCTTCAAATCTCTCTTTCTTCTGTGTGCAAATTGTACTTTGTGGCACATCTTTTGTAGTTTTATTTTATTCTGTCTTACATTGCTGTTATCCATTTATGGGCCTTAGCTCCTTAGTAGAAGTTTTGTTCCTTGAGTACTATGCTTCTGAACTTGTTCATCTCTGTATCACCCTCAATGTCTTATATAAAAGTAGTTGCTCATGAAAGCTGCTCAATTCATGTTCATTTCAACAAATTAAAATCGCCGAGCGATTGAGTGACTGAATAGTTATTTACTAATGTGCTACTTTGTGGTGGAAATTAGTTGAGGGATAAGCTAATTTTTATTGTGTGATACAAGTTTTACAGTACTTAGCAATTAGTGTTTTAATTTTTAAAAGCTACTGCTAACTGAAAATGTAGCCTAATATATTTTAAATCTCTAAGGAGTGTTTTTTCTAAAGAAGACAGTTCTATAGCATTTTATTTTTAACTCTTGAAATATTAATTTTTTAAAAATTTTAATCTATTTGGCAATTAGTATGAATAAATAGTAATATTAATTGTATGAATAGAATTGGTGCACACTTTTAGTTTCACTACTAAATTATTAAAGAAAAAGATGCCATAATCTACAATGATTATATGGAATCATTATTTTCAGAATTAAAAGATGTTAATTAAAAAAAGATGCAAAAGATTACTTAGTTAAAAATAAAAGCATGCTATTTTAGTTGATAATTTAGTTGACTTTATATCTTGATCAGAGACAGTGTCAATGACATTTGCTGAACTGTGCTTCTAAGTGTCAACTGTAAGACTTATTAATTCCTCATGTGTTTGTGAAAGATTGCTATTAATGGCTAATAATATTCTAAAATTAAGGCTCTATATAGACTATTGGTTCATAAATGAAATATTTATAATCAAAGCCTAGATGAAGCTTAATTAGTTTATATTCCATTTTTAAAAGCTACTTTCTTACTTCTTTTAAATTACTCAAGGGAGCTTTCTCAAGCAACTTGAAAGTCCAGGATTCACACACAGATAAGTTCATGGGGCTCAGTGTCAGGAGTTTGCTACTTTCCCACTTCGTACCTGTTCCTCCGGTGGATTGGTTTACTACTCAGAAAGGTCCTTACTACCTGTTGGGAAATGTTGCTGTCAGTGGTTCTAAGTCTTGATTCTTAAAACTTACAATCCAAGAGCAATCCTCCCACTTCAGTTGTTACTCATGACCTTGTATCCCTGAGCTTTAGTTTCCTCATCTCTTCTATAGAAGGACTCTGCTTGACCCTATTTGGGTTATATATCTACTTCCTGAATCCATCACTGGGACCAAAGGGATGAGTTTCCATAATTGCACATGCCTTGACTCTAAAGATCAGGGTCAAGTCAGTGAGGCACTCTGTTTATCACTTCTATCAAAACCATCATATAGGATAAGATAAAGACAATTGAACCACTATTTTAATCCACATATATGACCTTATATGAAATGTTGGATTATCTATGGTTCAGAGTTCAGAGTTTTTCAGATTTTGAAACATGATAAACTGTATATTATGTTTATTGTATAACATTTATAGTGGGTCTTGGAAACCTATCAATTACACAAATACATTAGAATCTCAGCAGCAAAATATATGAATATTCACAGAAATTAGGAAAAAGAAAGACCATAAGTATTCACATATCAGTTTCTTTCTGCCTGCTGAATTTGCCTTAAGTTTTTGAAATCTTTCAGTTTATACCATATTAGAATCTCAGAACTGCTGATGAAGAGTTGGGAGTTTTTACACTTTACTACATAGGTATTATAATTCATGTGATAGGCATTATACTAATTTGTCAAGCAAACTCTATGATGATGGAGACCATATTGATATCGTTTATCTTCCCATCTCTGGATTTGGCACAGTTCCTGACATAAAGTGCTTATTAAATATATTTGTTGAATAAATAATGGAGATACTAGTAGCTTTATCTACTTTGCTTCATGGAATTCTAACAACTACCCCATGGTATGGGGTTATTCAGCAGGATGACTAAGAATCAGAGAGATTAAATCACAGAAATGGTCTTAGGATGGCACAGGATAGCAAGTAACTGATTATAGATTGATATTTTGGTCAGTCTGACTTGTTGGAAATCACCTCTCTTCCACTGGTGTCTATGAAGGAAACCTGCATAACAGAAAGGATCCATTAGGAAGTGAATCTTTCTATAGAGTATGTACAACTGTGCTTTTAGGTGCAGATAGATTGTTTGGGGGAGATAGTATAGGCACATTACCTAAGTTGCTGAATTCTCAATCATGTATTTTATAAAGCAACAAGATTAGAAGGCATCGTCTTGCCGGGCTCGGTGGCTCAGCCTGTAATCCCGCGCCTTTGGGAGGCTGAGGTGAGTGGATTGCCCGAGCCGGCGGGTTCGAGACCCGCCTGGGCAGCGAGACCTCATCTCTACAATAACAAAAAATCAGCCGGGCGTGGTAGCGCATGCCTGTAATTCTGGCTACTCGGAAGGCTGAGGCGGAAGGATCGCCCAGCAGTTCAAGGCTGCGGTGACCAGGCGCGGCCACTGCACTCCAGTCTGGGCGACAAAGTGAGACTCCAACTCAAAAAAAAAAAAAAAAAAGAAGGCATCGTCTTAATTTTGCACACTTCCTAAATTCTGACTACTGAATTGTTTACTTTAATTATCTTCAAAGGGCTCATTCTCCTTACAACCTTGGATGGATGTCACAGTTGCTCCCAATCTGACCTTTTTGAATGCTTGATTAAGCTTTACTTGAACACTGGAGTCTACAGGGCATTGTCACATTAACCTGCAAACATAACCTTACATTCTTAAGGGTTTTTTTAAACTTATTTTTTATAATTGTAAAAATCCTGTGCCATCCTAAGTGTGCAACTAAAGTTCAGAGGACTGTAAACATGTTTAGCTTATAGTTCTAGGAACAAAAAGATTGAAAAATTTGTTGGTGCTGTTGTAAATTTCACTTGCATATATAAGAAAAGACACATTTATATTGTGCCAACAGCAATCACGTCTCAAGTTCCCAATTAAGATGTGACTTTTTAAACTCCAAAAGCTCCATGTGACAATTCAGCCATCTGCTTAATGACACAGTCACCACTGGTTTGAGCATAGATAATTATTATGATAAGAACAGAGCTGGAGAAAGATCAACTGAGATTCCAGTTGAGAATGACAGTTAATTATGAAGAGATAATTAGTTAGAGTGGTTAGTGTTATCTCATATCCAAGGAAAGAGGTAACAAATCTTCCTAATCTATGTATAGATCATGTAAAGTGTATACTATATCCATTTTAAATCATTATTTTTAAACTTCTAAGGTGTATGTAAAACAGTATATGTTTGAGCTAAACAGTATATTTACTGAGCTATCTCAAACCAGAAAAAGAAGTGTTTTTTATTACCTATTGAATCATTTCATGGAAGCATTTGTGTTGTATAGCCACTCTAACTGATGTAAGAGAGTTTTCAGCACTCATCCCTGGTGTATTTGTGTTGACTAGAGCCCTCAACACATTATGTTGCAGAAAGACCCCAAAGTAGTAATGTTAGAAAAAGCTCTCAACTATCAAATGTACTGACAGAAAGAAGAGCTCAGATGAAGATGATTCTCATAACCCATACTAAACAGTAGTTTTACATTCCTCTATGATGAAATTGCTTTTATAAGGAGAAAGATTGATTAATTTCCTTCTCACTATCTCGATAGGAGTACTTTGAGTGTGAAATGGATAAAAAACCAAACTAAAGGGGAAAGAAATTTTAAAACAACTTTCATCTTTAATATATAACCAGACGATGTACTCAATTGAGCTCTGCACGTATTGAGACATATTGGCATTTATTAGATCATCAATATTAGAATTAAAGGGATTTTTTTAGCATGATTACCTCACAGGATAGAATGAAGTTCTCTGCCTGGCTCCTATATTCTCATTTTGAGCATGAAATTAAGCTTTATTGTGTTTCATGTACACTTCTAGTTGCATTGCCATGACAATCTTATGAATTCAGGTTGCATCTTTTAAATAAGTTACATTTTTATTTTTGTGCTATTTCTGAAGAAGGGTTTTATAGAATTAATAGGAAAAAACATTAAGATAATTTCAATCACTTTAAGTGAAGGATGCCAGGGAGATAACAACATATTCTTTGCTTAAGTGCAAAGTGGGGTTAGCTATAAATGAATTCCTTTGCAAGAATGTGTAATATTTAAGAGTTCTAGTTTTATTTAAACTCACTGAGGCCTTAGTTATAAAATGAAAATACTTAGTAGGGATCATAATTTCCAAATTTATTGTCAGATTTAGATTTGAATCCAGATGCTTCCGCATACATGGCTGCATGGTTGTGGGCAAGTTTTATAATCTCTCAGAACTTTAATGTATGTTTATCTAAAATGTAAGTAATATAATAAGGACTTTTCTTGAAGATTGTTTGGGAGATTACATTTGATAATTAATCTTTTTGTATTAATACCTGAGCATCCAAACACTCAATAGGAGTTAGCTGTTATTAACCTTCATCTAAAAATTAAGTTAGTGATTGGATTTGCATTTGAAAATACACTTTTTACTATATGAATGGGGACTCCCCCCAAAAGCAGAATAATCTTTTGGAGGCAGGCCCTATGTAGTTCATGCCTAGCTCCCTAGCTAAGTGTTCTGGGAACCCATTGACATCAGTGTACCAGCTAGCATTGTTGTGAGAAGCTGCATTCGGATTCAGTGATTTTTTGGTTTTTTCTTTGTTTGCCCATTTGGTGATGGGTGATTTATGAGTGTACCTGTCCATACCATGCTGAATGTGTAGCAGTTTTTGACCAAAAATGGCATGACCCCCGTGCTCCACCCTCCTGATTCATCCAATCTCACCTCTAGCGACTTCCCAGTGGTTTGCTCTGAAGAAAAATCTACAAAGGGAAATGGGTTGCTGATGAGGAAGAGTGAAACCAAAAGAGGCAGAAGCTCTAGAAGGTATCAAAATTGATGAGTTCAAAAACTGTATTGAGCAGTATAAGAAGTATTTCAATATGGTGTTTTGCATCAAATGGAGAGGACTTTGATGGTGACTGAAGTTTAAACATGTAAAAAGAAACATACAATATTTTATAAATAAATCATTCTGGGTTTTTTTGGAGTCCCCCTCATACTTGAAATATAGTAAATTCTTTGAAAATGCATATATATATTTCTTATAATATAGATTTTATGAATTTATTCTGCCTTTTTCTTTAATAAGCCAGAATTAATTATGATAATTTTAAGACATTCATGTAAAGGGTTATTTTTGATTTTTGATCTGCTTATTTTTTATTTGAAAACAACAGTTTATATGTAGCTTTTCTTAAAGAATATTTTGTTTCATTAATGGTAATTCCTGTAAAAGTACTGAGTATACAACAGAGTTTAGAAGAGTAAAAAGTTGAAAACTAGCAGACCTGAAACCTGGGTTCTGGATCTAGCTCTGTCTGTCCTTTGGCAAGTTAATTAAACTAACTGGATTTTAGTTTCTTCAAAGTTTAGAGAAGAAACTTGTGCTGAATGATTTCTATGGCCATTTGAAATTATCAACTTATCATTCTACAGTAAACTCAGAACAATTCTATTTTATAAATAGTACTATTAATGGACAATGTTGCATGCTATCTTTTTGTATCTACTGATTTTTCCCACTCAGTAGGATAGAGAACATGATTGCTTTTGTCTTTAAATTAGTTTTTTCTTCCAAATCTTGAAATATTAGGTTATCAGGTGACCTTAAAGAACATCTAGTTCCTCTCAGGAAATTATTCTAGTTTCTGAGAAGACCAATTGAACACATCCAGGGAAGACACAACTTTCCTTATCATTTCCTCTGAGAAAGGAAGTTATGTAAATTATTATAAATAACAACTTTTACTGTTTTAGTAAAAGTTTCTTAGAAAAAATATTAAAAATTAAAAAGAATGTGAAAGAAAATACTACTAAATAATTTTAATTAAAGGGATATTTTACCTTGTATTTTCCATATTCAACAAACTTTTATGCATTTGAGCTACTTGTGTGTCTGTAAATACAATTTAATTAGTTTAGCCAAATTCCATATCTTTATATGTTTCTAATTTGGAATGGAGATACCAGATAAAGAGAGAAAAACAGAAATAATACGGAACTAAAATAGTCCTCTCTGAATCCCATGTGTCTGTCAATAATTGGATAGGAAAGGGGAGGTTGCTGATGTTTTAAGACTTTGTTAATTCTGTCTCTGGAGCCAAATGGAAGATCTAACAATGTAGTTTATAAAAGTGTAACCTCTCACTCCTATTTGAATACTGCTAACTATAATCAAAATCAAATTATTTTCTGAATAACAAAATGGTTCTTATTCCCATTTTTCCTATAACAACTGTGCCTCAAAAAAATAGTTCAATCAGGAAGGATGTCAGAGATTACCTAGTACACATGTAGTTTAGATAGTATAGATTATAATTTTGAGCCAGGCAGTGGCCATCATTTAATGAGACACTGAAATTAAGACAGCTTAATATTTATTAGTAGTTTCTGGACTACACTAATTTATCCATAGTTAGTGAAGTAGAGAAGGAAATGAAGAAGCAAATTGAGTTTTGAAACTCTACTTACATCTTTATGACTTTTTTTTTAAGGTTTGCCTCATATGACCTTCTTTTCTGTTCCCAAGGCAAAGTCCCCAAGGCAAAGTCCTACCTTCCTAATTTCCTTCTCAAAGTGCTTATATGGCATTTTTTTCCCTGCCACCTCAGGGGCCTCTCTTTTGCAAAAATAACATTCCAAAGATTCTACCGCTATATCATCAAAGTTGTCTAACTATCATTAGAGATATCTCACAGGGTTAGTAGATGAGGGACTATGTACCCCATACCTTTTCTACCTTTGGTTTCCAGAGGCTACTTTTGAGGGGAAATAGTGAGGAATTCTGGCTGAGGCAGCCACAGAAATTGCTTCCTAGTTCACACAAGGTCAGAGTCTTATCTCGTCCTATATTATAGAAATTTGACTGAAGAGTGGCCTGAATTTATCTGTTCTAGAATATTATTTGAGACATAAGCCCTATGGTTCAATTTGCTAAAGCACATTTTACGTGCCATAGTTGGTAACATGAATCATGTTCAATAATATAGGAATATTCATTTTCCTTTCAAAAACATTTAAATAGTCTCAGCTCATAAGCTTTTAATAAATGGAATTTATACATATTCTGGACTGAGGTTTTGAAAATTTTGAGGTGGCATGCCACTGTACATGCTGGATTCACAAAATATACTTATATTTTGTAATTTCACATTATGTTACTATCTCATCCAGTTTAATTTTTGTTACTTCTTATGTATCATTTGCTTATCTTAATTAAAAAAAACTGTTCTATATCATTAAGTACCTCATATTTTAGTTAGATGATTTTGCATGTAATTATGGGAAAAAGAATGATAAACTTCTATGATTATCACAAATGATATTGAGAGCTGCAAATAATTTGTAGTGAATTAGGAGTTTATATGGGAGATTAATTAATATTTATATGGGCTATATAGAAATTGAATTTCAACATGTACCAATTACATTAATAATATCACCTTATAATTTATAAATAAAACAAAATATGCCCAGACACACAAAGGCAAACATATTTTGATTGTTTTAGATGTAAAATATGTTTCCCCATGTGTGTTCAGGCATGTTTTGTTTTTGCTTTTAGTTTGTATTTAAACTTAAGAAGTTATTTTTAAAAGTATTTTAATCACATAACTGTGTCACAGTTTAGACTGTAAATACTCGTAATATTTCACATTAAGACTGTTTGACATGGTCTGAGTGTCTCTTAGTTTTTTTAAACTCTGTTTCAGCCCTGTCACTTGTTTTCGTTTTGTTTTGTGGTGCATTGTCATATGTTATAAAAGAATTAAAGAACGTGTTTTATCTGCAAAATCCAGTTAGCAATTTTGCCGCTGCTTGTTCAGACTCCAGCTTCATGACCCAGACTAGATACTTGTGGCAATGGAACTATGGGATTGAATGATGGATCTGTGTAGCAGTGGTAGCGTTAACCTCTAACTAGCTTTCATTTTTCATTCTTACGATTTCCATTTCCTCTTTCTATTGAAATAAGTTCAGTTGAAATAAATGGATACTCCTGCCCGTGTTGATGGTCCTGTGAGTTCTTCTGAGAATAACAAGAGCCCGTTAATAATACTGTTAATAATTTTTTTCATCCTTTTTTCTCTTTTTTTTTTTTAGTCTCGACCTATTCCTTCCCACCTTACTTCAGCAGTTGCAGAGAGCATCTTGGCTTCAGCCTGTGAGAGTGAGAGTCGAAATGCTGCCAAGAGAATGCGTCTAGAAAGACAGCAGGTACTGAGGCATCTTAGAGTCTGGTGAACACCAGCTAGAGCAAATGTAGCTCATTTAATTGGATTTATGTGGAAGGGGAAAACTCTTGAATGGGTTTAAAGTATGCAGAAATATAGTTTTTGTGTCTTTATGATATGAATTTACACTAGAAATGTGTGTTCATGTGGTTAGTGGAGGTTGAACAAAGTTATTTCATGGCAAAAATGTACTATAGTAAAACTAATGAGTTATAATTCTGTTTAGTATCCAGTTTGAAAGGGCAATTACTTATTAAGAGGTTCTAACTGATTATTTACAAATAGTTTTGTGGATTTACCTTATCATTTATGATAGTGACCTGATTGTGGTCCTTTTGAATGAAAATGAACCAACATCTCTTTAATTTCCTCTGGTCTACTGCCACATGCCAATAGATTATGCTGAGGATGATGAAAGGACAGCTTTGAAGGACTAGAAAGCCAGGAAATTGGGATATAACATAAGGAAAATTCATGTCCTGAGCATATTCCTTCAGTTTCTTCATATGAAAAACCCCAATAATAACAGTATTAATCTTTTGGGGTTGTTATGAGAACCTTAAGGGCAGATTCATGTTATGTACTTAGCATTGCCTGGCACATAGTGAGCATTAATAAATTCAGCCTAGAAAACAAGACTTTCATGTCTAAGTTTTTTGTTTGTTTTGTTTTAGTCATTGCATAGATATAAGTAAACTTGAAAGAAGCATTAATAACACTGATTTAGGAGTGTTGAAGTCAGGTGTGACTTATACGACAATTGCATTTCATCTTTCTATGTCTCTTTTTTAAGGGCATATGTCTATGTGATGTTGATGTTTGTATTTTTTGTACATTGTTCATTGGTGTTTCACTCATTGTTCATTGGTCTTTCCCTTGATTTATCATGTTACTGTCTCCACTTCTCATCTCTTCTGGAATGTTTTTCTTTTTTTATCTATCCCACTTTCTTAATTATCATACTAAAAATACTATAATATATTAGACTAAATGTGATGGGTAAATGTTTGCTGTATGCTTTTAAATTATTCTTATAACAAATGAACTGGATGTTTTATGTTTCTAATTTAGATGAGTTGAAACTAAGTTGTTGAACCAGTTTTGTTTCTCCTGTGAGACAGTGGACTTCAAAGAAAAAAGAAAAACTTTTTTTTCATTGCAGGCTTAGAATATTTTAAAATGTATCAGAATGGCATCAGTTTTGATTTGATGTGTTATTACTAAAATGCCATGTGCTAATGATTCTGAATTCTGCAAAAGATGAAGGCTTTGGTTAAATTTTTAAAAAAATACAATATTAGCATCAGAACAAAAAATGTGAAAATGCCAATTTTGAATTTGTTAATCATGCCACCAGCATTGAGTCACATGTTTGCTCTTAGTTGAGACTTTTATCATTGTTATAGGATTTATTTTACTTACAATGAGTTACAACATTGTATACAATACCATCTAGTATAGTGATTAGGATTACATATTCTGGAGTTAAAACAGATCTGGTTTTAATCTTTCTTTCTTTCTTTCTTTCTTTCTTTCTTTCTTTCTTTCTTTCTTTCTTTCTTTCTTTCTTTCTTTCTTTTTTTGAGTCAAGAGTCACTCTGGCATAGACTGGAGTGCAGGGGCATGCTTACAGCTTACTGCAGCCTCAACCTGCTGGTTTCAGACAATCCTTCTGCCTCATCCTTCCAAGTAGCTGAAGCTACAGGCATGCACCACCCCACCTGGCTAATGTTTTTATTTATTGTAGAGATGAGGTCTCACCAAATTGCCTAAGTTAGTCTCGAACCCCTGAGCTCAGACAATTCCCCTACCTCCACCTCCCAAAGTGCTAAGATGACAGGCATGAGCCACCACACCCAGTTTGAGCCTCATTTCCATCCTAACTAACTGTGTAATCTACGACAAGCTATTCCAGTTCCATCTGCTTCAGTTTCTTCATATGAAAAACCCCACTAGTAACAGTATTAATCATGGAATTGTTATGAGAACCTTAATGGACAGAGTCATGTTATGTACTTAGCATTTTTCCTGGCACATAGTAAGCATAATAAATTCAGCCTAGAAAAGAAGACTTTGATGTCTAGCTTTTTAAAAATTGCATAGATATAAGTAAACAAGAAAGAAGCATTAATAACACTATCTTGATTTAGGAGTTTTGAAGTCAGGTTAAGTCTATTTTAGAAAAGATCCTAATTTTAGAAATTAGAATAGTAGAAATCTGGGATTAAAGGGCTCTCTTTGGTGTCTAGCATATATCCCACCTAGTCTATACCCTAGAATATCCTTGTGTAGTATAAATTATAGAGAGAGTTGTAATGAAAATTAAATGACTTGTTTATGCTGTATACTACCTATAATATCACTTTGCAATACTCCCCAGAACTAGTCATCCACAGATACTTGGTCAAATTACTTAACCACTGTTATCCTAATTTGAAAAATGGGAGCTACAAATATCAAATTCATAGTTATCATGAAGATTTAATAAGTCGGTGCATATAAAAGCATAAAGTGTTTCATATGTTTATATATTGTTATAGAGATATTATATTTGCCATTTACTTGAATATCTGAAGTCCCACCATGGTACTAAAGATCTACTATGAACTTTCTTACTGTCAGAAGAGTTATCATTGTTTGGAAAGTATTTAAATTGAGTTCAAACTTGCTTCCTAGAGCTTCTACCAATTGAAGAAAAACTGCTGAAAATAATAAGATGTGAGACTTCCTATTACTGCCCAGGTGTAGAGTAGGACCAATGGTCCTTGACCCTACATCCCATATTAGCTGTTTTTGTGTTTTTGTTGTTGTTGTTGTTGTTGTTTTTGTCTGTGTTCCTATCCATTGCTTATTGCAAGGTTCTATGACCTAAGAATGAAGGATTCCCAATATCCCCTTCACAGAATGTTCTTTCCAGGACCTAAAAGAGTTCAGAGAGCTTGGGATATTTGTGGGCAATAGGGAAGAAATTATAATTTATTGGAAACCTATTAGGCACTTTACACACTTTTTGTAAAAAAAAAAAAAAAAGTCCTATTCTCATCAACCCTATGAGAGTAGGTATTATTATTCTCATGCACATGTAAGGAAACTGAGGCCCAGAGAAGTGGGATGATTTATGCAAGGTCATCAGCTACATGGGAAATCAAGGTATGAACATTTTCGTTGATTATGTTTACCAAGGGAAAACTCATCGCCTGGAACAGACTCATGTTCATTCATGCCTCAGCTCACAATGTTTTGACAGTACAGTTTATCTGCAAAATGATTTGGTTTTTCAGAGATTTTGCACTGTACCATAACTAGCAAACTAGGATTTGCCTGGATACCATCCTAAAAATAGTTACAAACTTCCCAACATGCTACACATCATCTGGAGAACCTATCATGTATGAAAAACACTAGTCTAGCGTTTATACTTAGTATTTCAAAAATATCTAAACTATTTCTTCTACTATGAGTTCTATAGATTTCCTTAGGCACACTGCTTAGAGACTTCCACCAGGTGATTCTACTTCCTACCAAAGAATGGAGTTGGTGGGGATCCCTCTCCTAATTTAACCTAAACCCCATTTACACATGTAGAGAGAGTCAGAATTCTGCATGTTGGCAATGAGATCATCCTTCCTGTGTGCATTCTTAATCCACCTCACAATTCTTAGAATTTGCCAGTGACTCAGAGATTCTTCAATGAACCCCCAACTTTCTGTGAGTGCACAAAACTTCAAAAACTAAACAGTTAAAATCTGACTGCTTGCTGCCGGTGGTTAGCCACATGTAGAGATATAATTATGTCTGTCCTTCAGAGTTTATGAAGCCTGATGAATTAATGGGATTTTATAAAGCTCTTTGAACTATGAACTTGAAAGGTGTTATGGATGTGTTAAATACTTTATTCCATATGTCCGTTTTGCACCAAGATCCAAAGGAGGCTTGTTAATATGCAGCCTCAGCCCCAAAGAAAGCCAGTGGCAAGGACAGGAGCCTTCTGGTTTATCAGGAGTCAGATTTCATAGGACGGAGGTTAATTCCCAATGTATTGGAGACTATAGTCAACATTTCCTTTTTTTTTTTAACCTAAAAGTTTGGAATTTGCTTATTATCTAGGAAATTCTTCCTCGCTTTGACAATTTGGAAAGATGGGCAAAGGCAGACTTCACTTCTGTAATTCCATGACATAGCGCAAATTTTGTGGGTTGTGTTTTCTACATCTTTATTGTTTTAGTCATTATGTCTTTTTTCTTAAAAAAAAAAAAAGCCATCTTATTGTTCTTGGTTACATTCATTTGAAAGCATAGAGGGAGGCAGAGAGTGAGCATCATTAGAACCATCTACTTGTTGGTGATTTATTTCTTATCCCTATATATTTTTTGCTCTTTTAAGGGATAACATACATTTTATTCATAGGCTTGATGACTGATTAAGGTAGAAGGTTTCTGAAGAAGGTGAGGGTTTCTTTGTTTCTTTATTTTTTCTATGCCTAGTGCTTTCAGTTAAATGAGTTTGTAGTCTTATCAGAGGGATCACATAAAACTACCAGGTAAGGGCTTTCTCAGCGGGAGTGCAGCAGACCCTGCCCTTGAAGGACAAAGCAGGAGTGCTGGGTTACAGTTTTCACAGTGGCTAGGGCAGATGGGAAATCAATGGTTGACTGTGATGTGACACCTTTGACTCTATTGAAAAGAACACAGTGGGGGGGAAGGGAAATGGCATGTTAGTTACCTCTGATGCAATAAAAGGAGAGGAAGCAGAAAAATAAAGTACTAAAACTTAGGCATCACTAAGTTAAAAAAAAAATCACTGCTAATAAACCAGCATGAGCCCAGTGACCCAAGAATTAAGCCTACACTTCCTTGTTGCTGGGATTTCTTTCTCTCTTTTTTTTTAAGTAGTGGTGAATTCATTGTAATCTGTATCTCTTTGTGATTTTTCCTTTGCTTTGTTAGAATACTAATGAGTGGGCAATATTATCTTCAAAAATGTCATCGCAGGTACAAGTTTGAAAAAGTTGCCACATAAGCATGTGGGCAGTTTAAATAGACTTTTTATTTGAAAACTATCTAAAACATCATGATTAAGATATAGTTTTTGAGACAGCTTTTCTTGCACATTTCATTCTGTAGTTATATGTCCTTTGGGTAACATTTATAAACTTGAACATATACTTAACTGAAAGCAACATTTTTCAATAGTACATTATTCTTAAATTTAGACATTGTGATAGTAACTGAGCTATGTCTTGAACCCTATTTCTGTAGCCTGTCAACCTAGACCTCCCTTGCCCTATTCTCCGTCATCCTCAGCATTTTACTCTACACCTAGCATTTTTCTTTATTTTATACATGTGTTAGAAAAAGGAAAAAACCTCTATCTTTGAGTTTTCTGATGTTCTTCAACATGACCCTATAGTCCACACAAGAAAATATGCTATTTAAGAAAAATGAAGTGCAGGCATTTCTCACCTTATTGCAGTTGTGACAAATTGAAGGTGACAACCTCAAGTTGAGCAAGTCTTCTGGTACCATTTTTCCAACAGCATGTGCACACTTTGTGTCGTTGTGTCACATTTTGGTAATTCTCACAGTATTTCAAACTTTATTATTATTATTGCACCTGTTTTGGTGATTTGTGATCAGGGATCATCAGTGTTAACGTTGTAATTGTTTTCCATCATCATGCCCACATAAGACAAATAATTTAATCAATAAATATGTCTTCTGACTGTTCCACCAACCAGCCATTCTCTGGTCTCTCTCCCCCATTCCAAGGCCTCTCTATTCCCTGAGACACAGTATTGAAATTAGCCTAGTCAATAACCCTGCAATGACCTCTAAGTGTTTAAGTGAAGGAAGAGACTCATGTCTCTCACTTTAAATCAAAAGCTAAAAATGATTAAGGTTAGTGAGGAAGGCATGTAGAAGGCCAAGACAGGTAGAAAGCTAGGCTATGAGTGCCAAACAGTTGATTAAGTTATGAATACAAAGTAAAAGTTCTTAGATAAAATTGAAATTGCTACTCCATCGAACATACAAATGATATGCAAGCAGAACGGCCTTATCACTGATATGGAGAAAGTTTTGGTGGTCTGGATAAAAGATGAAACTAGCCACAACATTTCCCTAAACCAAAGCATAACCGGAACAAGGCCTTAACTCTTTTTAATTCTATGAAGTCAGGGAGAGAGGTAAGGAAGCAGTAGAAGAAAAAATAGAAATGAGTAGAGGTTGGCTCATGAGGTTTAAAGAACGAGGCTATCTCCATTTTGTAAATACGCAAGGTAATGCAGCAAGTACTGGTGTAGAAACTCTCTGCAGCAAATTGTCTGAAAGATCTAGCTAGAATCATTGATGAAGATGGCCACGCTAAACAACAGATTTTCAATATAAACAAAATAGCCTTATATTGGAAGAAGATGATATCTATGATTTCCATAGCTAGAGAGAAGTCAACGCCTGGCTTCAAAAGTACAAAGGATAGGCTGACTGTCTTGTTAGGGGATTATGCAGCTGGGGACTTCAAGAGGAAGTCAGTGTTTATTTACTATTCTGAAAATCCTGGGGCCTTTAGTAATTGTGCTAAATCTGCTCTGCCTGTACTTTATAAATGAGACAAAAAATACTGAATGACAGTACATCTGTGTACAGAATGGTTTACTGAATATTTTAAGCCCATTGTTGAGACTTACTGCTCAGAAAAAAAAGACTCCTTTCGAAACATTACTTCTCATTGACAATACGTTGGGTCACCCATGAGCTCTGGTGGAGTTCTGGTGGCGATGAACAAGAAGATCAGTGACATTTTTATGTCTTAACACAGCATCCATCCTGCAGTCTATGAATCAAAGAGTAATATTGAATTCTGGGTCTCATTTCAGAAATACATTTCCTAAGGTTAGAGCTGCCGTAGTTAATCATTACTCTGATATATTGAGGCAAAGTAAATTGAAAAACATCTGAAAAGAATTCACCGTTCTAGATGCCATTCAGTACATTTGTGATTCATGAAGGGAAATCAGAACAGCAACATTAACAGGAATTTGTAAAAAGTTGTTTCTAATCTTCAAGGATGACTTTGAGGGGTTCAAGACTTTAGTGGAGGAAGTAAATGCGGATATGGTGGAAACAGCAAGAGGGGTGGAATTAGAAGTGGAACTTGAAGATGCGACTGAATTGCTCTCAATTTCAACTTGAATGAATGCCAAATTGCTTCTTAGACATAAGCAAAGAAAGTGGTTTCTTGAGATAGAATCTACTTCTAGCGAAGATGCTGTGACCATTGTTGAAATGACAACAAAGGATTTAGAATATTCTATAAGCTCAATTGGTTAACCACTTTCAGGGTTTAAAAGAATTGGCTCCAATTTGAAAGAAGTTCTATTGTGGGCAAAATACTATCAAACGGCAATGTATACTGTAGAGAAAATTTTCATGAAAAGAGTCAATGGATGCAGCCAACTTCTTTGTTGTCTTATTTTAAGAAATTGCCACAGCCATCCCAGTCTTCACGAACCACCACCCTGATCAGTCAGCAGCCATCAACATCAAGTAAAATAACCTCTACCATCAAAAAGATTATGACTTAATGAAGACTCAGTTAATTGTTAACATTTTTAGCAATAAATTATGTTTTATTTAAGGTAAGTACTTTTCTTAGTCATAATGCCATTGCACACTTAATAGACTACAGTGTAGTATAAACATAATATTATATGTACTTGGAAAAACCAAAAAAAATCATGTTATTTGCTTATTGCAATATTCACTTTATTGCATTGGTCTAGAACCGAACCCAAAATATCACTGAGGTATGCCTGAACCATCAAGGGTAGTTCTTAGACATGCTCTATTTCTCATGTAACAAATATAGTTTAAACTATTTGGGACAGAATGTGGTTTGCAAGTCATCTCAATCTAATAGTCTTTGATATCCTCATTAATAAGAATGTTAAAAACAACACAGCAAAAACATGTATAGATGTGGCATTGTATGAAATATTTTGTAAGACTTTTTAATATGTTTCATAATTTTTATAGAAGTAGGTAACTTGGGGCTTAGAACAGTTAAATGAATTTCCCCAGGTCACAGAATTGTTCAGGCTGGGTCCTCACTTTGATTCAATCTTCATGCTTTTTAAAGTCGTATTTATTGTTATTTTGATAAAAAATATTTTGAATTATGTAGACTTATTTTTGATAAATTAGGAAATCGAGATATTGTCTATATATAAGAAATAAATTCCACTATTGATTATACCACCTTCTTTTATTTTACAGTTCCTTTTAGATTTTTTCAAATCAAAACTTTCTCTTTTAGTTCTCACTCATAAGCGAACCTTGAACAATTATCATAATACTATTAGAAAGGG
The DNA here is from genome assembly GCF_000164805.1 of Carlito syrichta. NCBI lineage: Eukaryota > Metazoa > Chordata > Mammalia > Primates > Tarsiidae > Carlito > Carlito syrichta. Next base: position 222,040 of record NW_007249080.1, read on the forward strand.
ATTGGCAGTAGTGGGAAACTGTCAGGGGAGGGGGGTGGGATTGGCAGTTGAAGGAAACTGCCAGGGGAGGGTGGAGCATACCTCATCCACAAGGGCACCTGCATAATGAACATTTGTATACCTAACCCTGAATTGTACTCCCATCTTTAAAATAAAAAAGAAAAGGAAAAAAGTAAAAACTCAAAAAATAAAAATTAAATACAAAAAACCCAAAAGGGTGACAAGTTAATACTACTTAAATATGTGAATTTCTTTTTTTGAAAGAAAAGGGGGAGGTACAAGAAAAAATGTTTCAAAGGAGTAAAAACAAAACAAATGAAAAACCTTTCTCTTTTAAAAAGCAGATAGTATCATATTGTGTTCTTCTATTTTATTTAGTTATGAGCATTTGCTGTGTCACTACAAAACCTTATAAAGATTATTTTTTAAAAGCTGCTCAATACTTCATCATGCTTTCTATAAAATATTATATACTAATTCTACCTTTTTCTAGCATAATTTACATATGAAAAGAATGCCTTGCCTATTATTTTTTTAGGACTTATTACAAGAAGTGGTGTTACTATGTCATGAATAGTAAGGTTTTTAGAGGTCTTAATAAACATGAGGTCTGTGCCCTTTATCTCAACCTTATTCCTATAAAAGAAGGAGTTTAGTGTATTTCTCAGGTACAAGGGGGAACCCCTCTAAAAACAAAATTATATTTTGGAGGGCAGGCCCTGGTAGTACAGGCTTCCCCTGTTAGGTGCATGTTCTAGGAACCCATTGGCATCAGTGTACCAGCTAGCATTGATGTGAGAAGCTGCATTGCAGAAGAAATATCTCGAGCTGTGGCAAACAGGTGACCGGTTCTTCCACCATGACAATTCACCTTCTCACACCATGCTCAGTGTTCAGCAGTTTTTGACCAAAAATGGTTTAACGCCCATGCCCTACCTTCCCTATTCACTCCATCTCACCCAGAGTCACTTTTTTTGTTGTTGTTTCCCTGCATGAAAAAATTCCTCAAAAGGACACATTTTGCTGATGTGGAAGAGGTGAAACAAAAAACAGGAGGTACACTGAAAGGCAACAAAATTGATTAGTTCATAAACTGTTTTGAACAGTGGAAAGAAGCATCTTGATGGGCGTAATGCATCAGACAGTACTTTGAAGGTAACTGAAGTTTAAACATGTAAGAATAAATACACAATTTTTATCAATAAATTCTGGGATTTTAGGGTCACCCCTCATACATGTCTATTAAAAGCTTGTTTTAATTTCTAGGAATCTTTGACTAGAAATCAGTAGTTTCTAACTCTATCAAATACAGCATTCTTTTTTTTTTTTTTTTGAGTTGGAGTCTCACTCTGTTGCCCAGACTGGAGTGCAGTGGCCGCTCCCAGCCACCGCAGCCTCAACCTGCTGGGCTCCGGGATCCTTCCGCTTCAGCCTTCCGAGTAGCCGGAATTACAGGCATGCGCTACCACGCCCGACTGATTTTTTTAAACTTATTATAGAGATGAGGTCTCGCTGCCCAGGCGGGTCTCGAACCTGCAGGCTCAGGCAATCCACTCACCTCAGCCTCCCAAAGGCGCAGGATTACAGACAACATTCTTTGTTGTTGTTGTTGTTGTTGTTTTAACAATGATTACTTTGAAATTCCCCACTTTTAGAGGTAAATGCAATTCATAATTAATATAAATCATTGTGCTCACAATTTATATATAGTATCCTGATATTACTATGAATAATGCATTAAAGGAAAGTAATATATAATAAAATAACATGTATTTTAGTGTGGAAATGAGGGATACTGTGGCACTGAAAGAGGTAATGAAGTCATCAGATCCTTACACCTATAGATCAAGTCAATGAAAATGCAGTAGCCAAACTGTCCTTAGACATTTGTATGTTATGACAATGTATAGTAGATAATGATATGAACTTTCCAAATGGGAAGAAACTGTTAGTAAAGTTCCAAACAAAACATAGTACAATATTTTATGTTTATGATTTATGTGGTAATGATATCCCTTAGATAATTCAATATACAGTTAAAAGAAAAAGTAAAGTTGTTGTGTACATACCCAAAATAAGGTTACGTTTTGGCTTAGATAATTCTAAATAGCCTTTTTACCTACAATGATATATAAAAGGACTTTTAAAAATTCATGTCAGAATGACACTTCTAAGTCACATGAGACTTCCTGGAACATGTCAGGGCTTCTAGTAAACCTGTGGCCAACCTACTTAATGCCAGTAGCACCTGCTATGTAGTTCTTGAACATTCCCCAGAGGATGATAACACTGTATGTGAGTAACACTGGTATTGACAGAATAGTCTAGGCTATGAATACAGGAATGAGAATCCTAAATCTTCAACTCTATTCCTTGATAGTGAATCCTTACACCCCGTTCACTTTAATTTTAATGAGTTAACTTGAGACTTAAAAACATTCAAGTTATCAGTAGGTTTGCATTCATCAGTCACATAAATTTTCTCTCCAATCTTCCTTTCTTTCTTCCTTTAACTTTAGTTTTTTAATTTGCCAGAACCCAGAAGTAAAAAGTATGTGGCATAAGATATAAATAATTTCATGTGATGCTTTGGTTCAATTATTTTGCAAGAATAAGGCAATTAACTATCAATGGCCATATCAGTTATGCTCCCAGTCACAAAAACTAAACTGCATAGGATTCCTAACTCCAGTTTTATTCTTATAGGACAATTTCATTTTATATTTGTCATTCAACTGTTTTAAGTACCTCCTGATACACATTTATATATTTTTTAATCTTGGGAATTAACCAAAATTAAATTTTCAGTTTCATATTCGCCATAGGGATAGCCAAAAAACTAACATTTTTTTTTCTACAAATAGAATGCCTCAAAAGGACAGGCCTAACCATCTTCAAAAATGTATGTTTTCATCCATTTTAATCCCCCATAAATATGTTGTTTGTGTGTTCAACATTGTATGACTTCCCCTTGTTTGCTCTTCAGTTTCAGTGGTGAAATTACCCTGGACCATCTGTATACACACATGGTCTCTGCAGTGCCTAGTAGTGTTTATGAAAGCATCATCTTCCAAGGAACACAGGTGTTTCCCTGTATGGGAAATAGCTAACACAAATAGATATCAAAAGATGACCTTAAATTCATATGCTCAAAGTAATGGACAAATTAGTAAACCATTCTAGAGAAACTTAATTATAAATATTCTCAGTACTGAAAACTTACCATCTTACCTTTATTAGGGCAGAATATACTCTGGAAATGGTTATTACAACATTCTAAAAAGTTTTTGTCATTTTATTTTATTAATTTGTATTTTATTGTAAAGATGTGGGGTATAAGTAAAGATTAACTATACAAGTATGCTGCATGCAAGTAAAGTTTAGGCCAACTTGCCCTTACTCCCCCTGGTATAGGAACTTAATATCATTTTTAAATAATAAAATATGGGAATATATATTCCATTGTATCTTTATAAATATATAAAAATTGTAGAAATACAAAAGTGTTTAAAATGTTTTAAAGGTATATAAACGATCACTCATTAACTATATAATGCAAATTTACCATTCTAATTTAAAAGCTTGAGCTCATTCTGCACATTACCCAGCATTTGAGAAACATGGTTAAAATAATTCTACTGTAATTTTGTACTTGCTCTGCAGGGAATAATATTTGACTTGAATTCTGTTGGTATTTTGTGAGCAAAATAATTGCTTTTCTGCTTTGTACTCATTCAACATTAGCTTAATAATGCAGCTAGACTTCAAATATGAATTAATTACAATTTGAATTATTGAACAATAACTTTTTAATGGCAACAGTTATAAACTTTCATCTTTTCATGTGGTATTTGAAGTGCTCTAGGTATTGCCTTAAGTATTTCATGTATCTGTATCAGCAAGGACTATGACTAACAGAAAATTACTTATAAATAAACCCTAAAATTAAATTGTTCTACAGGTATATAAATGATCACTAAAATGATTTTTTAATTTAGCAAATATATATTAATCATTCATCATGAGGCAGACATTTTACTGACTACAGTTACTACAAAACAAGAAAAGATGGAGAATTTTTACTGAGAGCTAAGTGCTAGCTTTACTTCAATTTTCTCAGTGCTTTGAGTTTATTGTATTCTTAATTCTGATGATATCACTACTGAGCAGGTTTTTGTATTCTACTTTACAGGTGAATAAGACATGGCATCTTTTCTCAATAGACTCATATTCTAAGAAAGATAAGTGAAATTAGTAATGGTGGATGAAATTATAAGGCTATAATCAGATTGTTGTGAGAGCCAGGGAAGAGTGTCTAACCTGCCTAGGAAACCCCAGAGGGGCTTACCAGAGGAGCTACTATTAGAGTCAGACCTTGAGAAATGAAGGAGATTTTGAGAGTCATAAAAGTTAGAGGATAGTTATTCTGGACACGTGCAACACTTCCAAATGAGAGAGGCCCCTGAATATCAGGAACAGCAAGTTCCTGTGAGAGAAACTTGGGATTCTTGGTGAGATATCAAAGGAGAAAGGAAAAGACATGAAGGTTTAAACTCTTTTGTGCAGGAGTCTTATATGCCCTGTAAAGTTTCTTGTTTTCTTTTAAATCTTTTATTTCAAATATGTGGGGTACAATTCAGGATTAGGTATACAAATGTTCAATATGCAGGTACCCTTTTTGATGAGGTGTGCCCCGCCCCAGCAGTTTCCCACTACTGCTAATCCCGACCCAACCCTCCCCTGGCAGTTTCCCACTACTGCCAATTCCTTTCTTATAGTATTACAATAGTTGTTCAAGGTCCACTTATGAGTGAGAACATGTGATACTTGTTTCTTTGTTTCTGTGATAGATCACTCAGTATTATAACCTCTAAGCTGCTCCAAGTCGCTGTGAAGTTCATAATTTTGTCCTTTATGACTGTGTAATAGTCCATTGTGTATATGCACTACTTTTTAAAATCCAGTCCTCTTTCGATGGGCAGCATGGTTAGTTCCATGTTTTTGCCATGTGACTAATGCTGCAATAAACATGTGTGTGCAGGTGTCTTTTCCATGGAGTTATTTGAGTTCCTCTGGGTATATTCCCAGTAATGGAATTGTGGTGTCGTATGGAAGGTCAATTTTTAGATCTTTTAGGAATCACCACACTGTTTTCCACAGAGGCTGTACTAGTTTACACTCCCACCATCAGTGTAGAAGTATTCCCTTTTCTCCACATCCTCTCTAACGTCTGTTATTCTTTCAGTTATTGATGATGGCCATCCTGACTGGAGATAGATGGTATCTCACAAAAATCAACTCTAAATGGATCAAAGACGTAAACGTAAAACCTCAAACTATAAGAACCCTAGAAAATGCAGGAGATACCCTTATGGAAATTGGAACTGGCAACCAATTCCCAGTCAAAACACCAAGGACCCATGCCATAAGAGATAAGATAGACAAGTGGGACCTTCTACAAAGCCAAGAAACCATTGAGAGAGTGGGGAGACAGCCCACAGACTGGGAAAAAATATTTGCCAACCGTATATGTGACAAAGGCCTAACATTTAGGATCTACAAGGAACTCAAATGTGCCCAAAATAAAAAAAACAAACAGCCCCATTACAAGGGGTCAAAAGATATGAATAGACATTTCTCAAAAGAAGACACACAAACAGCCAACAGATACATGAAAAAAATGCTCAGCCTCACTAGTCATCAAAGAAATGCAAATTAATGCCCTGTAAAGTTCCACAGACTTTAAGTACAGCCAGACAAGGGTGGTGAAGGAGAGCAGCATGCTCAATTTCTAGAAGTTTCAGATGGCTACAGATAATAAGGTGTGGATGAGAGTATGGGAAAGGTGAGGTTGGTCCTGGTACTGTGGGGATCACTTTCTATATGACTTCTCATGCAGGTTTGTTATTTAAGTGCAATGACATTTACATTTTAACACATGCCAAAAAATAATTATGAAGATTAACTACCACTAAATAATTTTATGGTAACAGGGTATTTCTAAGCTATACATGAGTGATTTGAGAATGCCTTTTTTTCTACGCCATAACGTTAGTTCAGGTAACTAAGTACCCAGGTTTAAAGTATTCTTACAATTTTTGGTTAAGTAAATGCATGCTGCATTTGCTATTCTTTTTATTTATTATTATTATTAATTTTAGACACAGGATCTTGCTATGTTGCCCAGGTGGGTTTTGAACTCCTGGCCTCAAGCAATTCTCCTGTTTTCTTTCTTTCTGTTTTCTGCTTTTTATGATGTCTCCATAAATAGAAATTGCAGTTTTCATCAACCAATGCATTTTCTTTTTTAAAAAATTGAGAGTAAGATTACTCTTCTGTTTAAAATTGCTGCTTAGTACACATATTTTTTTACTTCATGATGTATCAATATATATCTGAGTAGTGAAGTATATATGCCATTTTATTGGTCTCTCAATAGTTCTGTGAGGCATGTATATAAAATGACTTCCTTCATTCATGAATGGATGATCTGAAGCTTAGAAGGGTTCTTTTTGAGTGACTTCTATGGTTTTTTCAGGAAGCTGGAAATAAGCCACAATTTCTTTCTTTTTTCTTTTCTTTCTTTCTCTCTTTTTTTCCCCTGCTTTACTATTTGGTTTTCTAACTTTATTGAGAATTCTCCCACAGTTATATAGAAAGTGATTTTTTAAATGTTTTAGATACATCTTTGGATTCGCTTGTTATTTTCAAGGGAATAATTGGCAGAATATGAGTAGGTGGTTTGAATTCAGACAGACAAATGCAATCTAATATGTTGATACAATTTTGGTGCCAAAGTCAGGAAAACATATGGTTTTGGAGTTCTCCATGAAGATAGCATCTATGTTAATATTATTTTAAAATCAGTTATTTTTAGACTTAGCAGATAAATGAAGAATCTGATATATTTGGTTTATGCTGCATATACTCATTTTAATAATTTATTTCTCTTAATTTGTTCATTCCTTGCTCTGTCCCTTCTTCTCAATCTATCTACTTAAAAACCCATTAGTTACTGTGAAATAACAATATACATGTATTGGAGATATTGAACCTGAGTCACAAATTTATTATGAAGTTAGATAATATAATAGCTTGACAAATTGGTCTCTGTTTCCTAAAGGAAGAGATTTGATACATTTGGCATGACTTATGTGATAAATACAGTGACACCTGTGACATCAAGGAAGACACAGTTGTTACCTCAGTTACTCAGCACTATGGGAAATGAATGTTCTTGCATAGCTGGATATTCCTAAAGAGCTGAAGATTAGCCCTGATTAAAAATTAGTTTACCTGCATTTTTAATAGAAAGCTTTCTGAAATCAGGGTATTGTCACTTCATGACAAACAAGCAACTTTGCTGAATCGATCAACTCTTTACATTTTCTCAAGTTTCTACCTTCAGGATGAAGACTTATCTTTTCTGTGCTATCAGTATCCTTTGCCTTTGCCAATTATTTTATTTTATTTACTTTATTTTTTGCAACAACTATTTTGTGATTCTCAGGTGTCTACAAAACAGTCAGTACTTGTTCTTACTTACACCCTGTTAATGAAATATAAGGAGGAAGAAGGACAAAGCTTTTGTTGTTTTAGGAGTTCATGCAAAGCTATTTTCTACAAGCTCTCACCAGCACTTCATCAGGAGAAAATTATGCTCACGTAGACCAAAAGCCAAGTTACTTTTATTTCTAAGTTCCTTGTAACATTTTGCCTTGAACACAAGCAGCATCAGCATTTTTGAGGATACAACTGAATTGAAATTCCTACATTAATATCAAATCACTTCTCTAGGAACATTCCATCTTCTCATTTCAGATTTTTTTGGTTTTTTTATTTAAGAAAACTGGAGTACACTATGGCACTCAGGGAACTCCTGGCACATGAAAGGATCAATCACTTTTTTCATCAAATTTGTGGTTCACCTCCAATTCCCAACTTCTCTATGAAAATCGAAGTGGCATTTAATGAAAATTACAGTTTTGTCTCTGGAAAGAGGCCAGAGGGCAAAAGTACAAAAAGTTACTATAAACTTAAATAATGAAATACTGTAGCTCAATGTGAATGAAAGCTTCTAAGAGAAAAATACTAAAGGTGTTAAAATTTCCATCAAAAGAAAGGGAGGAAGGGAAGGGAAGGGAGGGGAGGGAGAGAGGGAGGGAGGGAGGAAGGAAGGAAGGAAGGAAGGAAGGAAGGAAGGAAGGAAGGAAGGAAGGAAGGAAGGAACCACTAAAGTAAAGCCTTTTACCTTACTAAGGTCTTTCCTATTGGTTATTTCTTTACCTTTGCTCCATGATGTAGGCAGAGGAGAATATTGTTTTCAGGGGAAACTAAGAAGAAAAAGAAGAAAAAGGCTTTGTTTTAGGCCTTTAGAAAACAAATAAAATAGAGAATCAAAAGTAGTGAGATGTTTTAAATATATATATGAGCATATACACAAAGTTGCTATGCTCATGGATTGCTGATGCACAACTTTCCAAAAGTAAGGCCTTTATCAAATTTTATTTTTATTTTTATTTTTACTTTTATTATTTTTTTTGAGTTGGAGTCTCACTCTGTCACCCATACTGGAGTGCAGTGGCCGCTCCCAGCCACCCTAGCCTCGACCTGCTGGGCTCCTGCGATACTTCCGCCTCAGCCTTCCAAGTAGCTGGAATTACAGGCATGTGCTACCATGCCTGGCTGATTTTTTGATTTATTGTAGAGATGAGGTCTCTACAATAAATCAAGGCGGGTCTCGAACCCGCGGGCTCAGGTAATTCACTCATCTCAGCCTCCCAAAGGCACGGGATTACAGACTGAGCCACCGAACCTGGCTCAAATTTAAAAATTATTTATTTACATGCATACTAGACTCATAAAAAAGCTGTAGGGGACCTTATAGACCACTTAGTATTACAGATTTATTTTATAAAACAGCCAGTCCTGGAAAAGTCAATTTTCAGCTTGGATCTTCCTTCCTTCCTTCTCTCCTTCCATCCTTTTTTTATTTATTTTTTCCATGAATTTCCATATGCCACTATAAACAGGATTTCCCTTTAAAGAAGAAAGAGACCAATAAGGTGAAAAGAATGCAATTCCCTTTGGATTTCGGGGTAATGTTGTGAATAATGAAAATCAGAATGCTTCATAAATTTCAACTCTTAGTGTCATCATGCATTCTTAGCATGTAAGAATTTGAATACTTGGATGCAGAATTCAGGTCACATTCATTTAATTCAATTGCATTTTTCTACCATTAATTATGGAACCATGAGGGAGAAGATAACCTATTCAGTAAAAGGTGCTGGAAAAACTGACTGACCATGTGCAGAAGAATGAAACAGGACCCCTACCTATCACCATACACAAGAATCAACTCCAAATGGGTCAAAGACCTAAATGTGAAACCCCAAACTTTAAGAATCTTAGAAAATGCAGGAGACAAACTTATGGAAATCATAATAGGCAGTCAATTCCTGATCAAAACCCCAAAAGCCTATGCCATAAGAGATAAGATAGACAAAATAGACAAGTATGACCTTATCAAACTGAAAAGCTTCTGCAAAGCAAAAGAAACCATCAAGACTGAGCCTGCGTGTTCCAGACCTGCCTGGGCAACCTGCTGAGACCTCATCTCTACAATAAATCAAAAATTAGCCGGGCGTGGTAGCGCTCACTTGTAGTTCCAGCTACTCGGAAGGCTGAGGTGAAAGGATCGCCGGAGCCCAGCAGGTCGAGGCTGCAGTGGCCGGGAGCAGCCACTGTACTCCAGTCTGGGTGACACAGTGAGACTCCAACTCAAAAAAAAAAAAAGAAAAAGAAAGAAAGAGACCATCAAGAGAGTGGGGAGACAGCCCATAGAATGGGAAAAAATATTTGTTAACTGCATATCTGACAAAGGTCTAACATCCAAGATCTACAAGGAACTCAAACATGATGAAAGGAAAAAAAAAATCATTAAAAAATTGGCAACAGATATGAATAGACACTTCTCAAAAGAAGACAAATGAGTAGCCAACAAACACATGAAAAATTGTTCATCATCACTAATCTTTAGAGAAATGCAAATCATAACCACACTGAGATGCCACCTAACTGCAGTAAGAATGGCCATCATTAATAAAACAAAAATAACAAATGCTAATGAAGATGCAGTGAGAGAAAAGGGAATGCTTCTGCACTGTTGGTGGGAATGCAAACTAGTTCAATCTCTACAGAAAAAAGTGTGGTGATTCCTAAATAAACTAGAAATTGACCTTCCATACAATCCAGCAATCCCTCTTCTGGGAACATACCCAGAGGAACTTTAATCACTCTACAAAAAAGATACCTACACACACATGTTTATTGCAGCATTATTTACAATAGCAAAAACATGCAACCAACCATGCTTCCCATCAAAACTGGTCTGGTAAAAAAAAAAAAAAAATGTGGTAAATATACACGATGGAGTATTACACAACTATAAAGAAGGATAAAATTATGGACTTCACAGCAACTTAGATGGATTTAGAGTCTATAATACTCAGTGATCCATTATAGAAACAAATAACTAAGTACCACATGTTCTCACTCATAAGCGGACCCTGAACATTTACCATAATTGATTGTAAGAAAGGGATTGGTGGTAGCCAGAAACTGCCAGGGGGTAGGACACATAACATTAATAAGGGTACCTGATCTCAAACCAGGCAAAGTGGAGGCCAAATGTAGGCCCAAACCTTATATACCCAATCCTGAATTGTACCTCACATCTTTAAAACAAATTTAAAAATAATTTTTTTAAAATTACTGCCTATGAAGCAAATTTGAGAAATCTGATGAAGTTGTTGAGCTTTGTATGAGACTTTATATGTATGAGGAAAATTTTCTTTCTAGATAACAGCCCAATAATCAATGGGTTTAAAAAAAATATATTTTATAGAATCTTGTATTTGTGCTAGTTTTAAAAATAAAGAATTCTTTCCATAGTTCTTCACATTAAATTAATTTTTGAACAACCATTTACTTGATAATTCATATTCTAGTAGTAACATTTGTTGAAACTATTTCAAATACTCAGATTTACAATGCAGGCTCTTCACCATTCAGTGATCAAACTATTATCTTGACTATATGAGAGAGGACCCCCCAAAATCCCAGAATTTACTTATTTAAAATTGTATATTTATTCTTACACATTTAAATTTCATTCACCTTCAAAATACTCTTTGTTTGATGCAATACGCCTATAGAGATGCTTTTTCCATTGCTCAAAACAGTTTATGAACTCATCGATTTTGATGGCTTTTAGTGTTCCTGCTATTTTTTGTTTGTTTGTTTGTTTCACTTCTTCCACATCCAGCAAAACATTTCCCTTCGAGGAGTTTTTCATGCAGGGAAACAACAACATCAAAAAATCACTTGGGTCAAGATTGAGAGAATAGGGAAAGTAGGGCATGGGGATCATGCCATCTTTGGTCAAAAGCTGCTGAACACTCAGCATAGTGTAGGCAGGTTTGCTCCTAAATCACCCATCATGAAATGGACAAACATGTTGAAAGAATTTCCAAAGAAGAAAATTCACTGAAGCTGAACACAGTCTCTTACACAACACTAGTTGGTACATGGATACCAATGGGTTCCTAGAACACTCACCTGGCAGAGGAAGCCTGTACTACTAAGGGCCCACCCTCCCAAAAGTAATTCTGGGTTTTTTTGGGGTTCCCTTCATATTCTGGAAATAAGTTGGGAGGACATGTATGGGAAGCACATCATACACAATTATATGAATATTTGTGTGTTGTTTTAGAGTTTAAATTTGCATTTGCAGTTTTCTCATTTTTTTCAAAAAACTCAGTGATGTATACTTTATCACTATTATTATTTATGACTGAAAATTACACAAGTAGGAAATGCATTTCCTCCTTGTGACTCCTGGTTTTTAGTTTGCTTGGTTTTATTTATTTATTTCATGAATGACATCTGGGGGATCTGGAGGTACTTGAGTGTGGAGCACCTGTCCTAACACTTTTCACCTTCATGTCCTTGCTGAGTTGGTTTCTCAGTTCTAATTCTGTGCCTATCCTCATTTTTAGACCTACCTCAAAGTGTCTTTGCTTTAACAAGAATCCCATATTAGTCCATAAAACTAAGTCCCTTTTCTAGTTCTCTATATAGCATCAAATACCAGCATTTGGGTATTTTAGTATTTAATTCTGTACCCTGCTAACATTGTAATGGCCTGCAGATGTCTTCTGGACTATTGCTTGACTTTACAATTTTATTTATTTATTTATTTATTTATTTATTTATTTATTTATTTATTTATTTATTTATTTAGAGTT
>NW_007249080.1:234473-256726 GCF_000164805.1 Carlito syrichta
GGCAATCCACTCACCTCAGCCTCCCAAAGGTGCAGGATTACAGGCTGAGCCACCAAGCCCAGCGACTTTACAATTTTATATCACTCTGTGTGTTTGAAACAACCTTGGCTTTTTACCACAGTGAGCCCAAAAGATCCTTAGTTGCATAGAAGGATGAGGGTAGTCATCTAATAAGTATCGATATGTAGGCTTCATGTAGCTTTGCACAAAATTTATTTTCAGGAGGAGAGGAAGGGAGCCTTTTAAGGAGATGCCCACCAACACAATAGGAATGCTGAAGCCCAAGAATGGTAATACATGACTAAATAGAGAGGTAGTCATTGGAATTAATGCTCTAATTTAAAATGGTGTCTTATAGCTTAGTAAACTCTGCTTTAGCACCTAATATGAAAAATCGCAAATACAATAAGATAGGAACTAAGGGTGTAGGGAGTGAAGCAGATAAAGGATGTCTCAACATTTAGTTCCTTGGTCACTGTTGCTTTTCACTGTTCAGTGAGAAAAAGAAGGCAGCTGTTCGTTTTCTGACAAAGCAATTATACCCAGACACAGATGCAGGGAGCTGACCTGACATTTGCCCCCGGATAGTTGTCATAGCAGCAGGGCTGAATAGAGCAGCTTGCTACAAGTGCGACTACAGGCTCTGGAGGAAGTTCTGCCCTAAATGCAATACATTTGAACATTAAGATACAAGTATGTATAGTGTTTCTTAATAGTAGCCATCTTTCTCCTTTATTTGATTCTTATCTAATTTTTAATACTCATTTCACTAGAAATCCCCGTTAAAAGGCAATGGTCATTGTGTACCTCTGAGGAACTTGCAGTACTATCCACCAGAAGTAGATACTATGTATCTAGGGTATTGTTCCTTGGGGAGAAGATATTTTAAACAGTTTTGCTAACAAAGGAAAGGTTTAGATACTGTAAACTGGATGTAGCTTTTTTAAAAATTACATACACTGTCTCTACTCATAAACATTTTTGTTCTTGTGTACACTTTGCTTATTATTAAATACATGCATGCACTTCAACATCTGAGTCTTATACATAAAAGATAACTATTTAAAGTGATGTATAAATAGATGTACATATATGGAAATACATTATGTATACATAAAGAAGAGAGTATTTGTCAATATATTAAAAAAAACTTTGGAAACGTTGCTGAAGTAATCATATGAGTTCTTAAAGCATTATTTCTGTTTTATTAGGCTAAATTTGATGTTAATATGGGAATTTCCTGTCAAGACTGAAGTTTCAGTGGCAACATTAGGATATATATCATGAAAAAATATTTAAAAATCAGTTACAATTATTAATAAATGCATACTCTAAATATTCAGATAAACTGTTGATAACATACAATTTAGCAAAAAAATTATTTCAATGATAATCTAGACTGTTTCTGTCTGAAACAGAAAAATAAAAACTCTAATAATATGTATGATCAATAGACAATCTGTGTATTCAAATCATAGTATTATAGAATTTATAATTATTTTCTGTACCATGACCGTATGCAGTTAAAACATAGGTATTAAGAAGGAAGGCAAAAGATTGGTATACCCACACCCATGAGAGTGGTCTTTGTTGTTCTTCTTTCTCAATCATTATATACTTCCACTTTTAGGAGAAATTTTAAAATTTCATTTTTTATTGAATTGTTTGAGTATACAGAAATTGTATTACTGACAAGAGAAAAATATATTATCCGAATAGTATTTTTTGTTAAAACCTGAGAAAAATGAATATATTGACTCTCTATATAATTTCAAACCAGAATTTCCAAAATTACAAAAGAATGCAAATGTGATACATTGAACTGAATGCATGATAAGTTACATTTGGGATTTAGAATCAAAATTGCGTTTTGTTTCTCTTGTGAATCAGATTGTAAATTAGAGGGGTTTTTTGGTTTTTGTTTTGTTTGTGTTTTTTTTGAGTTGGAGTCTCACTTCATCACCCAGGTGGGATTGCAGAGGCATGCACACTCATGGCTACCCCGCTGTCGACTTGCTGGGCTCAGGCGATCCTTCTGCCTCAGCCATCCAAGTAGCCGGAATTACAGGCACGCACTACCAAGTCCTGCTAATTTTTAAATTTATTGTAGAGACGCGATCTCCTCAAGTTGCCCAAACTGTTCTCAAACATGTGGGCTCAGGCAATCCCCTCACCTTGGCCTCCCAAAGTGCTGGGATTACAAACTTGAGCCACACACCCGCCTAGAGATTTTTTTTTTTTTTTTTAAGTTTGGAAGCACAATTTGAATGCAAGAATACATAAACAGTAAAACATTTAGTTTATCATAATAATGAACTTGCCTTTAAGAATGCATTTCAGAACAAAATATACTTATCTCAACAGCACAAAAATTGAGAATATATCCAATCTAAGCTAAATCATTATGTTATATATGAAGAGAGATACTCTTCTAGATTATTTCCCCAGGAAAAAGTTGAAGACCATCTGTCTGTTCTTTCAAGCCACTGAGATGCAGCTGACTCCAGGTCTCTGTAATACAGCCTGCAGCCTCAGAGACTAAACACTAGAGGGGGAGGTACCCAAGGGGGACACATTTAGAAATGGGAAATTCTGGTTAACGTGGTTTTCTAGGAAATAACTTGATTTAGATCATTTTCAAAGTATTTCACTCATTAAGTAATCAGTGACACACCAGAACAAAGGCTTCCAGAAGAGAGTGATCTGCTATTCAAAGACTGCTGAAAGCAACTGAAGGAGGGTGGTGTCAATAATTAGGAAATTTAGCATATAGCTGGAGTTAGAGTCTATAATGCTCAGTGATTTATCACAGAAACAACTGAGTACTGCATGTTCTCACTCATAAGTGAACCCTGAACATTTACCATGATATTATAAGAAAGGGATTGTCAGTAGCTGGAAACTGCCAGGGGAGAGAGGTGGAGCACATAACATTCATAAGGGTACCTAATCTCAAACCAAAGTGGGGACCAAAGGGAGGCCCAAACTTTGCAGTATGATGACCACTTATATACCTAATCCTGAATTGTACCCCACATCTTAAAAAAAAAAAGGAACTCTTGAAAATGTTAGAAAATTTCGTTCAAAATAGTTTAAGCAAAGGGAAATGTATTATGTCAAGTAACTAAAAATTCTAACAGTAGGGCCAGGTTTACATGTGGTTGATGGAGTGTCTCATGAATTCTAGGACCTCTTTCAGAGATCTCTTGGTTCTGCTCCATACCTTTTGTTTCTATCTCAAACAGGTTATCTCCTCATGGTAGCAATATAGCTGCAGCATCTCCAGTCTTCCATCTTCCCCATTGACTGTGACTGTATTACACATTCAACCCTGAAGCAATTATTGAGGCCAGAGGAATGGAAAATGTATAGGTCATCTATTCAGTTTTGGAGCCCTTGGTGGTGTAAGCTCTGCAAAGCACATAGGTGACAAAAAAAAAAAAAAAAAATCAGGTACAGTTACTGAAAGGGAAGAAGCAGTTGAATGCTGGAAGACCAAATGAAAACAATATTTGCTGTAGGGGTTAAAGTAAAATGATGTTCATGATATTGGTTTCCCTAGGGCTGCCATCACAAAGTACTATAAACTCTGTGGCTTATAATAACATAAATTTATTTTCTCACAGTTCTGAATGTTAGAAGTCCACAATCAAAGTGTTAGAAGGCCAATGCTCCCTCTAAAGCCCCTACAGGAGGATCCTTCTTTGCCTCTTCTGTTTGTGGCAGTACAACTTCAATCTCTGTTTCCATCTTCCCATTGAATTTGTGTCTCTGTCTCTTCCCTTCTTCTTATAAGGACACCAGTTGTGTTAGGCTGGAACTCACCCTAATTTAGTATTGCCACATCTTAACTACATTACATCTGCAATTATCCTGTATCCAAATACGATCACATTTCTAGGTATCATGGACTAGGAGGACTTCAACGTACTTTTTAGGGGACACAATTCAACTCATCACAGTACACCCTCTGAACCCCTCCCTCATTTACATCTTTCTCACTTGGAAAACATATTCACTCCTCCCAATATCCCCAGAAGTCTTCACCCATTCCAGCATCAACTCTAAGTCAAAATCTCCTCTAAATTGATTCAATCTTATCTTTAAATCCTCTAAATCCAGTGTAGGTGAGACTCCAAATATGCTCCATTCTGGGGCAGAATTTCTCTCCATCTGTACATTTGCAACTCAGAAGCTAGAAAGCAAGTCACTTGCTTCTAAAATACAATGGCAGCACAGGCATTGGATAGATAGTCCCATTCCAAAAGGTAGAAAGGAGAAAGGGGAAAAAGGAGGAGGGTCACAGTTCCCAAGCAAGTCCTGTGCCACCTGGGCAGCAGCCCCAACTTCTTGGCCAACCTGGGCAGTGGCCCTGCCCTCTCAACCCAAGAATACCCAGTTGGCTGGCCTCAGCCTCTGGGCCCATGGCTTTGCCCTCAGTGTCATTCTACTTTCATGTGGTTCCATTGTTGTTTCTTTTCAGTCCACGCTGATAGTTTTTCTTCTGATATAACATTCTCAGAAACTTTGTCAGCCTCCTGTGGATGCACAGGTGATCCATGCCACTAGACAGGAGGGTTTTTCACACATTCTTCCTGGATACCCTCATCTCTATTCCCGGCATCTGCCAGGATGGTTGGTTGGATCCATATGTCACATGCCTAACATCTTTAGCTTGCAATTGTCCAGTCATACCTGTTTCCAGAGCATGCTATCTGGAAAATTTTCTAAACCTCTATTCCTGGTTCCTTTGTGTAAGCAAATTCAACTCATAACATAAGCTAACTTAAATTTTTGCATTCACTTGTTGAAGAATGTGTGCATGGCTTTATGCCCATGAGTTATACCTAATAAAAATTTACCAGCAGAAGCATTGAAGGCACAGAATTTAAAGTGCATTTATAAATGCAAAATATATAATTACCACTGACTCTAAGTGGAAAAACTATTATAAATTATCTTGGAGTTTTATTTATTTGTACATTTGAGGTACAGCCAATATATTTGTTATTTTAAAATGTGTATGTTTTATCATCAGGAGATTGGAATAGATGAATAGATGTCTTGCTCGCTTGCTTGCTCTCTCTCCCCCTCCCTTGTCTCCTTCTCCCTCTTTCTCCCTCCCTCCTATTCTGCCTCATACATAGTATAGACAAACTCTTATATAAAATGCAATTTTATATCAAAATATGCAGAAATTTTAGTCCTCTAAAATTAATGATAGATATGTGGAATATAAATATTGGAGGTGATATTTTAAAAAGAAAAGGCAAATGTTAGTACTACTGCCTATTGGTACATGCTTTTCTCTTTCCTGGATGTAATATAAATATTCCTCCCATTATGTTGTTATTGTCAAAAAGATAACAAGTGCTACACACTCATATACACACACACATACACATGTGTGCAATCTTTTTTCAATGAACTTAAATATTTTTTTCTAAATATTTTGCTTACTTGTAATAATAATTAATATTAAGTTTAAGATGGAAATACTATATAGATTTAAAATAGCTTTGCCTACTTTAGAGACAAAGTTCTTGCCCAGTAATTCACACATACATACCATGTGCAATCCCCTAATTGGAGCCCACTGGAATTAGACTATGAATGAGTACATCATAATGAGGAGGAGGAAACTAATTCCTAATGAGCTATTTCTTGAAAAGTGCTGTCCATCCATAGCTGTAAAGTGTGCAACAAGCTTTAAATGTATATCTTCTAGCTAAAATCAAACTAAAAATAACCTGTGTATGTCTTTTGTTTACTTATTGCTTTCTTCTGAATATGAAAACTCTTAACCATTCAGCAGTGACTTCTTAATTATACAGATGACCACTCAGGGCAGGGTTTCTGAAAAGTCACATATGTCAGCATGACAACAAGTTCCTTATCAGTGCAGATTCATCCCAGTACAAGGCTGAGGGGATAAAAATCAGAACTGCCTGAGTTCAAACTCCTTCCTCCATCTCATCTGAGCTCTCCATGTGGAAGGAAGAAGGGGCCTGCATCTTTGGCTCTGTAACATGTCAGGGTTCCTTGTTCTTAGAACCTCTAATGTGAAGTAAATGTTGTGTATGCTTTATATCAAGTGTGCCTGTTTACAAAGCACAGACAAGAAACCAGGGGCAGGGCTGTTGCTACTGCCACAGGTCCAACTCAAAGATGAATCCCATTAGGTCTTACAAGTATTTCCAGAAATAACTCAATCTATTCTTGATTTGTAGCAAAAGACTTGCTTGCAGCAAGTCCTAAAAAACACTGCTCCAGTATTCTGCAAAAATAAATACATACAGATAAAAATGAATTAGATCACTTATTTAATAGTGCATGGAATACATCTATGCATATATAAGGGTAGCAAATGGATGACAGACTGCAGACGTGTTTTATTAGCCTGAACATTGTTGTAAAACGTGTGCTTTGAAATGTTTTCAATGGGCAAGTGTCCTTGAATGTAGCACTATCCGCATCACTTCCTACTGCCCTATTGCCAGACTTCTTCACTCTAGCCTGGTCCCTAGAGGAAGTTGAGTTTGCCAAGACTTTTGAGTCACCTAGTATTAAGCAAGTCTTTCATCACCCAAGCATATGTGCCAACATTTTTTGCAATAAAAATTAAAGCTTCGCTAATTCTTTGAAAAAAATTATTTGAATGAGAAATAAGATAATCTTTAGATGTTTTACCTCTTCCCATGGACACAAAGCACAGATACTGCCTCCTCTATGTTTCTTTAGCAGAGTAGAAAGTTAAGTTAAAAGAATAGGCAGATGAATGTTATTCAAATTTGACATTTCTTATTCTAGATTTTAGCATGGATGAATGTAGTTTTGCCCTTCAGAGAATACTTGCTATATTGAAAATAACACACATATCAGTAAGAATATATGAATAAATATGTGAATATAGATCAGTAAGAATAGATGAATATAAGTCAAATTCATGCTGGATTATGAACCTCATCCTTAACCAACCCCATTAAGATTTTCTTTCTTTTTAAAAGTCCCAACGTTTTGTGTGATACCTGTGAGCTACTTTGAAATCAGCAGCCTTGCTCAGTGCAGAACTTGAAAGGGAAGCAATTGAGCAGATCTTTCTCCCCTTGGCATAAGTCTATCAGTATTCATTCTGAACTGAGCTGCCTGCATTCCTGACAACTCCCAAGGGGAGAAAAGCCTTTGGGTCCAAAATAGGTAAACATATTATTCATGTTTGGTCATAGCAAAGATATGTTTAATTTAAAAATGGCAATAGAGTCCCTAGCTAGAATTATAAGATGTCTATAAGACAACAACAGCAACAATAACAATAATAAAATAATATCCTTTAAACTAAAGAGTGTCTATCCCAAAACCCTAGAATTCATAAAATGTGTTTAAAGCAGTTGAGTCAGAAGTGAGAAAGCCTAGCAAGGAAATGAGATCTTCAATAAGCAACCCCCAAAAGGTATGCATCTTAGAACAAGGTCTTATTTTTAAATTAGCCTTCTGTAGCGTTTAAGATGACCGTATCAGTTTTTGTTGTTTTATATATCCTAAACCTATACAGAATTTAGCTCTATGGTACTCAGAGAGCTTTATGGAGATTCATATGACCCTATTTATACAGATTCTGCAGGGCTGATAGAACTGTGCCGCTCGTCCACCCAAACACACCAGGGCAAAAAGAGGGGGAGGGCTGGGCCTGACATTTTGCTGCAACTCTGAAGGAGCCACTGATGGGTAGCAAATCCTTCTCGCATGCTAGTTTCCACATAGAACCGTACCCAAAGGGAATCCTTTGCAAGAGCTCAGGAAAGGCAAAGGAGGAGGAAAGAAAGTTGTAACTCATTTGCATAATTTAGGCTCCTGGAAATTAAAAATTACTAATCACCTTTCTGATATTTGTACTAAAATGAAAATACTGCTTATCAGCAAATCCAGCTTTGTGCATAGTGCCTAGGTTAAAACAAACAGAGAAAATCCCATCAAAGAGAAATTTTGAAGTAGAGATAATGCTGAATTCATGGAGAAATACCCTATACAGCTCCATTATTTTTCACTTTGCCTAATTTTATCTTAAAGCATATTTTAGAATAAAAAGAGCCTATCCTCAATAATAGAATGATGTTTGTTCTTGAAGCTATAGTTTAGGGCAATTAGCAAATTTTAAAAGATGAAAAAGCAAGTTTGAATGTTTGCCTATAAACATCTGAAGATATACCTAAAAATAGACATTTTAGTACCAGGCATGCCTAAAAAATCTTAATATTTTGCATCCATTATATTCAGTTTTGTTTCCTAGGAAAACAGATATAAAATAGGATATTTTAATTAGAATTTTTTTGCACTTCTGTTGGCACACAGTTTTACATTAAAATAAATAAACCATTTTTTTTCTTTTTGTCTTTTGCATTCTTAATCACCTAACAACAAAATTAATTTATACTTGCAGTACACGGAGTGGGTAAGGGTAGCTTTGGATACCATTTTTTTTTTTAACTTGTCATAGTCACCTAGAAGAGAATTCCCAGCTGACTTTTGCAGCCTGATCATTTCTTCTTCTTGAGTCGGAGTTTCACTGTTTCCCAGACTGGGATGCAGTGACACGATCATGGCTTCTGAAAGCCTTGACTTTGTGGGCTCAGATGATCCTTCCACCTCAGCCTTCTGAGTAACTGTGACTATAAGTGTGCACCACCATGCTCTGCTAATATTTTATTTTATTTTATTTTATTTTATTTTATTTAGTAACAGGGTCTTGCTATATTGCCCAGGCTGGTCTCAAACTCCTGGGCTCAAGCAACTCTCCCACTTTGGCCTTGCAAAGTGCTAGAATTGCAAGCATAAGCCAAGGCCCTGACATTTATTTCTTAATATATTAGATATATTAGCTAGCTAGCTAGATAGATAGATAGATATAAAAAGTATATAAGAGAAATGACAAGTGCATGGCAGCATGAATAGAGCTGAGACCCTCCTTCAAGGAGTGTTTCATCTTTTGAGGGGAGGAAGAGTATGAGTAGGGAGAAACAGATGGTGAAACAGAGAGAGCTCATATATAAAACTCACATTGTGGAGAGTCATTCCAGAGCTTGGCGTGGGGAAGGGGACCCAGACTAACTTTCTCCAATCAGAAAAGAGAAGCATAGCACTTCAAAACATTGGAAAATTCTTATTCATCACCAACACACTGTCTCTGAATGAAGCTACACTTACTCTACTGCATCCTTAACCTTCAGAGTGCCGTCACTTAGTGTTGTAAAACTTTGTGGTGTAAAGCAGCAGTCCCCAACCTGGTTTCATGGAAGACAGTTTTTCCACGGCAGAAGGAAGGAGATGTTCATTCAAACCTCATTACTAATGTTAATTTATATTTTCATCTGTTCCCCAGCACTAGCATCCCCACCTCAGCTCCATCTCAGATCATCAGGCATTAGATTCATAAGGAGCGTGCAGCCTAGACTTCTTGCATGTACAGTTCACAGTAGTTTTCATGCTCCTATGAGAATCCAATGCCTCTACTGATCTTCAGCTCAGGCAGTAATGCAAAAAATGGAGAGCAACTGTAAATACAGATGAAACTGCTCACTTTCCACTCATCTCCTGCTGTGCAGTCTGATTCCTAACAAGCCAAGGACTGGTTCAAGTCTGTGGCTTAGGGGTTGAAGACACCCCGTGTAAAGGAAAGACCACAGCTTTGGGGGTCAGATAGATACCACCTCCACTCCTGGACCACTCTATGCTACATAATGTTGGAAAATGTTGCTCAATCCATGTGAGATTGTTTTTTCCCCAACAACTTGGGAACAATTTTTACCTCCTAGAATTGTGATAACCAAGTGTAACTTTGTAAACATAGCATCTGACCTAATGCACGACTCAGCGCAAGCACTTGGGAGAAATTGACTTTGTTCCCAAGTTCCCAGAAGAGAATACATTACTTCTCAATGAGAGCCCTGTTAGTTCCAAACATTTGTTTTGAAATGTCTTTATTTCCTTGAGCCTGCCTCTATTGCCTTGTAATTTTGCTATATTCTGTACTATTGCATAACACAAAACAAGTTTATCTTCTCTTTCATAAGGCAGTTCTTAATATAGTCAAATAAGTTTTTATAAGTCATTCATTTTACCTTCTCTGCTGTTGTTAAGGATGGGCCCTTCATGCTCCTAGCAGAGTAATTCCTCTCCTAGGCTACATCCCATATCCTCTCACCTATTCCAGCAACTTCCCCTGCTCTCTCTCCATCACTACTTTTTCCTTTTATGCTGATTCTGCCCAGCAGCATACAGGAATGCAATTCCTCTCCAGTCCAACCAAAAGAAAAAAAAAATTCTCCACACCCTTCCTCAGTTTCCACATTTCTGTTTCTCTTTACAGTAGAAGGCCTTAAAAGATTGGTCTTAAATGGCTGCGGCCCAATTCTCCCCTTCATTTCTAGTTCAAATACAGTCAGGTTTCTGCAACCACCCCACCACCCAAATTATTCCCTTCAAAGTCACTGATGACACCCACATTTTAAATTACACAAGTTTATGTCTTAATCCTCCTCTTACTTCCACTATCAGGAGCATTTGGTACAGTTGATTACACATCGTCCTCCTTGAGAATGTATGCTGCCACTGACCTTCAGAACAACACACTCATTCTCCTCCTCCTCTTGCAGCTCCTTCTCATTCTTCTACGCTAGCTCCTCTTCTGTCCTCTAATTCTAAAACCTAGAGTGCACCAGTCCTTGGTCCAGTCCTTGGACCTCATTTCTTTTCTCTTACAGTCCTGCAAAACTGCATACCATTTATAATATGATGCTTCAAAAACTGACATCTCCAGCCAGAACTTCTCCCTGAACTCCAGATTTGTATGTCCAGCTGTGTCCTTGGCAGCCTCTCTTGGATGAATATTAAGTGAATTAAGCAGACCTCTCAATATCAACCTCAA
The DNA here is from genome assembly GCF_000164805.1 of Carlito syrichta. Classification (NCBI taxonomy): domain Eukaryota; kingdom Metazoa; phylum Chordata; class Mammalia; order Primates; family Tarsiidae; genus Carlito; species Carlito syrichta. Next base: position 245,395 of record NW_007249080.1, read on the forward strand.
CCCTGCTCATGATTTCTGTTCTTACAGCTGGCCAGGCAAGAAGCCTTGGCATCTCCATTGACCCTAGTCTTCCTTTCACATCACACATTAATCTGTTATGATATCCGTTGGCACCATTCTCAAAATATGTCCAGAATTTAGGCTACTTGAAGTACTCTCACTCTTTTTCTTTTTCAAGTCATCATCATATTATCTCCCATCTGAGTTATTACAATAGCTACCTGACCAGTCCTTCTTCTGCTCTTGCCCTTATCCTTCATTTGTCTATTCTTTATATGTAGTCAACCATACTGTTAAGACACATCATTTTATGTCACTACTTAATTGAAAATCTCCAATGACTTTTTATTCTAGTCAGAGGAAAAACCTCCATCTACACCAGGCTCTAAAATACTCTACATAGACTGGCTCCATGTTATCTCTCTCACCTCCTCTCCTATAATCCCCTGTCACACAGGCTTTCTTCTGTTTTTGATGCAGCACCTCTGATCCTGTCTCAGGGCTTTTGCACTTGATGTTTCTTCTATTTAGAATGCTATCTCCACATGGCTTGCTCCTTCACTTCCTTGTGTACTCAAAAACCACCTTTACAATGAGGTCTTTTCTAGCCACTGTATTTAAATTTCCAAAGCCTTCCCAACAATATTTCACATCCCCCTTCCATGCTTTTCAGTTTCTTCTTAGAGCTAGCCATTATATTATAAAGTGCATGTTCTGATTATTCACTTTGTCAGTAAAAGTTTATTTATTTCCTTGCTAGAAGCATCTGAGAGCAGATTTTTTGGCTGTTTTTTCACTACACTGAACATTACCAAACACACAGTAGGTATTAAATCAATACACGTAGGATGAATGTATGAATATTAGTCTTTGTTGTGTCTCTTCTTTAGTTAAGTACCTCCCATTCCTGTAACTTCATTACAAAGTTTTGAGATCTTCTGGGAACCTGGTTTTTCTCACCAGGACAGGTTTAGTTTATTGTGTCTCTCTTGTAGTGAATACCCATGAAGGCTTTGACTCACTCATTATAACAGTCATAAAGCTTTCACATTCTGGAATGCAAGTTCCTAGGTTTAGACTTCATTTCCTATTGCTTATATAACTGCATGACCCTGTATAATTCACCCAACAACCCTTTGATCCTCTGTTTTTGCAATCTGTAAAATCAGTTTAATAATATTCATAGGGATGTTGTATGCACTAAGATAATATGACAGTCAATCAACATAGTTTCTGACCTATAGTAAATGCTTAGTAAATATTACTAGATAATGTTTCTCTTCTAGGCATTATATACTTCTATTCATATGACCTAAGATGGTGTTAGATTTTTGTCTACTTCATTTATGTGTTAGGTATTCCTAATAAAGTCATAATCTTAGTTGTTCTCTTTTGTTAGACTTAAATCAATTACAATTAATTGCAAAAGGTATTATCTGTTTTCCCTGCTAACATGTAAGCTCACTGAAGGCTGGTGTTCTGTCCCTAATTTTTCACTATACCTGCAGCATCTTGTTCATTATAGGTGCTCAATAAAGATTTAATAAATATTTCATTTAATTATATCTGTCCTTTTTTTCAGAACTACTAAAGTTAGGACATATTCTCCACTTTGTGTGTATAGGTAGTATTTTAGACTTAAGTATAAGGTTATGCTTTTAACCTTGTGAAATTCATCTTATAAAATATCAGCCTGTAATGAAATTGTTCAAAACCCTGTTGCTGTCAACTTTGCATGTTGTTTAGTCTCCCCCTTCCTTCTTCACATCCCTGTTTTTTATTATCACCCAGAATTCTATCCAAATATTATCTGTCTCATTAATTTAAATATTGAATAGCATAAGGATCAGAGCTTACCCTGTAACATGCCCTTCAAAACCTTCTTTCTAGTTGTATCAATCCATTCATCAATCTTTGGATGTAGCCATTCCATTGTTTGTGAATCACCCTAATTGTGCTGGATTTCAGCACACACTTCTTTATTTTGTCAAATTTTTTCTTCTATATCTAGAAAGTCACCATGATTCATCTTTTAATAGTTCTTTTACATACACACACACACACACACACACACACACACACACACAAAACCACAGCATCTAGCATGAGTTGTTTCTTAACAATAGTAACCAATTTTAAAGGGCTAAGTGTGTAAACTTTAATGAATTACATTGCCATTATGATAGAAAAATACAATCTTTCCATTCATATATTTTAGATTATCATTTTTGTACCAAAGTTTTCACTTTGTACCAATGTGTTAAGAAATGAGCCAGGTTTTGCTTTAAAATTTCCTTCTGTTCTATGCCTTCTGATATTTGAGTGCCAAGATCTATCAAAATTTTTTTTCTCTCTGACTTCCCAGTTTCTGAGAAAAAGATTCTAGTCTCTTGAATGAAGGACATAACCATACTGTCTCCATCCTTGGAGCTAAAAACTGAAAAAAGCATCCTGCAGCAGGTACATATAACCTTCAGTCTAAAGAATGTAATTTATCTTGCCCATTTTTAGTATATTTTTTCTGCTATTCAACCTGGAAACCTTCTTTGGTTTAGAAACTTTTTGCTTCTACTTCTCTATATAATAAACCTCCCATATCCTACCTGGGTAGAAAAAATAGTCTGGCAATACAAAACTGGGAGATAAAGAAAAATAGTATTTCATCCTTGAAATAAGAAACAAATGTATGTAAAAGAACTCACAGATTATAAAAAGTACTCCATATTATAGTACATTTTTAAAATTTTTAAACATTTAAAAATATAATTAGAAGATTATTTAAGTCACTCAGAAGTTTATTTTAAAATAGACAATAAAATAGAAAATAAAGTGGAAAGGTTTAAAAACAATAGAAGTAGAGGGTCAATTTAGGATGGTCAACATCTGTCTAAAAGTAGTTAGAGAAAGAGAGAAAATAGAGGGAAATAAATTATTCTGAGAAAGAGAATATTTTTCAGAATTGAAGAATGTGCATTACCAGAATGAAAGAGCACATAAAGTTACCAGGATAGTAAATTTAACAAAAAACATCAGTTGTATTACCATGACAATTCTAGAACACATTAAATAAAGAGAAAAATGAAGCACTCCAGGGAGGGGGAAAGGTCACATATAAAGAATCAGAAAGCCAACTCACGTCAACCAGCAAAAGCTATCCTCAACACTAAAAGGGGAGCAAAGCCTGCAAAATTCTGAAGAAAGTTTCATATCCAACCAAATTAGATCATGAAGATACATGTAAAATAGAAGGGAGGTGAAAGGATGACGCTGTAGCAGGCCTGAAGAACAGTCTTTGCAGATTGGAAAAAGAAGTCTCCAGGAGAAAGGTGTCCGGGGGGCAGATATTGGTTTTTTGTTTGTTTGTTGAGTTGAAGCATCACTCTGTCATCCAGACTGGAGTGCAGTGGCACGCTCCTGGCCACCGCAGCCTCCACTTGCTAGGCTCCAGTGATCTTTCCACCTCAGCCTTCCAAGTAGCTGAAACTACAGGCGCGCGCTACCACGTCTGGCTAATTTTTTTGATTATTGTAGAGATGAGGTCTCGCCAAGTTGCCCAGGCGGGTCTTGAACCCACGGGCTCAGGCAATCCACTCACCTTAGCCTCCTAAAGCATGGGATTACAGGCTGAGCCACTGAGCCCGGCCTGGGGGAGATATTAATAGATAACACACCTAATAGATGTGACAGTATGGAGGAAATTTCAGGGGGTTGTATTCTTGTGTTAAAGAATTTGGGAAAAACTGGTAATAGTGACTCGGACTACTAGACCAACAATACCACCACCACTACCACCTCTACCACCAACAACAACCACATTCAGAGTTTCAATATTGAAGGAACAAAAATTAGGAAAATAAAGTATACTCATTACTTACCCATTGTCCCAACACATTGTCATTCTGAGTCTCAGCAGGAAAGCGACAATATGTTCAAAATAAATCATTGAAGAGTATTTAATAAAGGGACTACTTGCATAGGTGTGGGATGGGCTGAGGAAATCAAGATGAGATTGGTGATACACGCAGGAGGAGCAAGGCTTCCATTACCACTGGAAGCCTGGTGGGGTAGTGGGAGAGAACCGAGGCATTGGAAGAGGGGCTGTCTGACAGGTTCTTCTGTGGAGAAACATAGCAACTGCCAGACCATGACATAGCAAGAAAATAATATCAGGAAATAAATAGCTCAGGGACTCTCGTTGCTCAATCTCCAAACCCTTGTCAGTGTTTCTCACTGATAAAACCCTAACAGCCAGAGAGATAATTAAGTTCACTGTGGGTTTATCCTAGAAAGCAATGTTACAGAGTGTGTCTGGAGTGGTAATTTAAGTATATTCATTGTGCCAGCAAAACTAAGTGTTGTAACTTCTTGTAGTAAGTGGAGTTCTAGTCAATGTGAATGCTTACATGACACAATCAAACCAAATCCCAGAGAGCATAGTCAGAGATCACTGGATACAAGGAAAGTTTCATATCAAGTGTTGGATATATTTTTGTGCAATGTGGACACACAAGTATGCATACATACATACCCACATACACACACACGCACACACTTTTTCTGTGTGTTCACAGGACTGCCTTTTTTTATCACATTATGTTGATGGTTTGTTGCCATATGTATTTTTCTCAGGAAGACCTTCCCTCTTGGACACTTATCTCCAATCGTTCCTTTATACCATCTAATTTTATTTCATTATTAAAGATTATCAGTCTCTGAAATTATCTTTATATCTGTATATTTTATTTCTTCCTTTTGCCTAGTCTTCCCCATACCTCTGTAAGCCTCACAGGATGGGGATCCTGTCTATTTTATTTACTGATACATCCTCAGCACCTATCTTAGTATCTAGCCTAGTAAATAGAAGGCATGCAATAGAACATTCTTTAAAATGTTTATTCTTTAAAAAAGGTGTAAGTCTCCATCCTGGGTTATAGATACACAATAATAAAAAGGGGGAGTGTTGAACATGGTATAAGTTTCTAGCTCTGAAGCCTGGGTAGATGAGAAGGTACCATTAATCAAAATCAGGAATTCAGGAAACAACAAATTCTGGCTAAAGAAGTGATAGTATGAGAAAATAAACAATTTTGAACAAACTGACTAGGATCACCTGTGGAATATGTAGGTAGCTATGTCCAGTAAATCGTAGAAGTTGTGGATGTGAGAAAATGAATTAATTATGGACAATGACTTAGAGACCTTTGGCAGAGAAATGATACATGAAGTCATAAACTACAGATGAGATTTTCTGGGGGGAACATATGCAGAGAGAGTGAAGGACACCTAGAGAATCAAGATGGAAGGAAAAGATATACTTAGTTATACTGTTTTTACCAAAATTTAATATGAGGCAGAATAATATAGTCTGTTATTTTAAGAGAGGTAAAACCAATATATCCCTAATTCAAATAGCATTCAAGATCATTGATGTGTCTATATATGTATATTTTTGAAAAGTTTCAGTAGAGAATACCTAAAAATTAACATCTGGAATAACAAATTAGTTATTGTAAATGGAAATAAAATTTAAACTTCTTATCTAATGCATGAAGAAATATGCCAACAGTAATACTTACCTTCTTACTATATGACCTACACCTATAGCCAATGAGGTAAAACAGAACACATCATATGACTAGATTAATTATAAGTAACAGAAACATGGTGGAGGTGGTGTGTACACTTAAAGCCCAGACCAAAAACTATTTGTACCCCCTAGAGTTATTGAAATAAAAAGAAAAACAAAAGTAATGGAAACAGTACTATTAAAGAGGTAACATTAACAAAAAGCATTGTGTTTCACTTACATATATATATAACACCAATACGTATTTAGGCTTAAGTAATTTTTAAAAAAATCATAACTAGATTGTTTATTTTTGGATTATTTCATGTTGTCTGTGTCCCATATAAAATGTAATTTCACATTAACATAAAGATATTATCACTCAGTGATTCAGGCATCATCACATTGATGGCTTTTCTAATTACCTTAGTTTGACTATTCCATAATTAATGTACTTGAAATACCAAAATGAATGGGCAATTTTTACACCCAGTTTAAATTAAATTATAGTAACCTATGAGCTTTTATTCCAACACATAGGAATAATATCTCAATTTTATGGCTCCTTCATACAATGCAGATGGAATTATGTTTACTATAAGATTGAACATAATACTCATCAGATGTAGCTATGATCATTATGTACAGTAATAATCAGAAGAGATCGTTCACCATTCTGCTCATTCAACCATGTTGGCACACCTGTTTCTAATTTTGAAACTATCTATGATTACCTGTTAACATCAATGTTGAAATAGCATCATTAGTCAAGTTTTTCTACCTGCTCTGAGAGAAATATGAATAGATGAAAATGTTCTGCCAAGGCTAGGTTTCTGTCTTTAGTTGTATGTTTCAAATTTCTGCTTTCCAGTTGGGCCTAATTTTCTGAAGTCAGTAGTAAGAACTCCCAGGACCAAACTTAGAAGATCTGGAATAACTGACTTCTATGATAAATAAACAGTATCTGAGAGGGTACTTTTAAAGTTCTTGGCCTGAGTTTTGTTGGCCCATATAGTGATTTGAGGCAATAAATCTAATCATAGTTTTCACATCAACTGTAGCCTAGTCTTAATACTCTGGGAAAACTGACAGCCACAAAAATAAAAAGAAAGTCAGTGTGTTTTCTTAATTATCTTTTAAAATGGCATGTGTTATTTTTATTTGATTTGAACTAAAAAGTTACAATCAAAACGTTAGTACCTATTAGTTTATTTTAGCATTGACCAATATATACAAAGTAAATAGACAAAATAAAATAAATATGCAAACTTATTACCAAAATAGGATTATTAACTACCAGAAATGAATTAAATCCCCTTATACAACCCCTTTGTGTCTCACAGATTTAATTACATTGCAGATAAAATTTTACACTTCTTCACGCTGCCTAACATCACACTCTAGACAGTTTGTTATTGTAAACGGAAACAAAGATATTATGCAGATGCTAGTCTTGATCTTCTGACATTACCACATTAATTGGATTCTTATGTAGTAGCTAATAGTTAACTGCTATAAAAAATAAAAAACCTATGGGCTTCTATTGTGCTTCTCAAAGCTTAACACTGAAGATATTTGTTCTAAGTTTTTATTACAACTGTTATATTTTTATAGCTAAGAGCCTCTAATATAAATAGCATCCTATGTTCTTGCTTCGGGAGAAATTTCTGATTGTTAGAATACAGTTGTGTTGACAGTCTTTTTAGATATTTTTCTATCTTCAGTAGAATATTTTATTCAAAGTCTTTTAATTTATAGCAATCTGAGAACTCAAGAAATAATTTATATATAATAAAAATCTTTGTTCCTTCTTAGGATATCTTTTTACTCTCTAATTTCTTGCATTTTTAAAAATAAAGATAATTATATAAGGAAGAGATAAAATAATTTCTGCTGGACTCGGTGGCTCAGCCTGTAATCCCACGCCTTTGGGAGGCAGGGTGAGTGGATTGCCTGAGCCCGCGGGTTCGAGACCCGCCTGGGCAGCGAGACCTCATCTCTACAATAAATCAAAAAATCAGCCGGGCGTGGTAGCACATGCCTGTAATTCCAGCTACTTGGAAGGCTGAGGCGGAAGGATCGCCGGAGCCCAGCAGGTCGAGGCGCGGTGGCCAGCATCGGCCACTGCACTCCGGTCTGGGCGACAGAGTGAGACTCCAACTCAAAAAAAACCAAAAACCAAAAAACAAAACAAAAAACAAACAAACAAAAATAATTTCTAATAAGTAGGCCCTGCTTTCTTGTGTGAGGATGTCTTAGAGATTTTAGAACAATATTTTCTGTTAATCAGTACTTATGTTGTTAAACATATGAAAAGGAAAATATCTTTTATCTCCTTTACTATTGATAAAACCTATAAATAAGCCTGCTTATTGAGGTTTTTTTATTTCATACAAAAAGTTAAAAAAAGTTCTAAGAAACTTTAAAGAAAAAATTCAATTTGTTATTTAACATTAGACATATATCAAAGTTTTAGAAATTATATTAAAAATTAACTGACAAACCATCACGGAAGATAAACACATATATTAATTATGAGAAGCTTTCTGTATATTGGTGAATTTATATGGCTCACATTATGATGCTGGTAGGGTTTATTTCTTTTTAAGTTCTGACTACAGAGGCGAAGTGACAAGAAAAGTAGCTGGCAAGGTTGCTCTCAGACTCTGAAGAGTTTTGCATGCATGCCAGAGTCTTTGCACATTTTTTCTGCAAGAAAAAAGAAGTCTCAAACATTTTTAAAGACAAATCAACAAGATAAGTGAATAAAAAAATAAAAAGGAGATGTGGATAAGATGTACAAAAGGAACTGGGATCAGTATGTTATCATAGTAACTTAAATGAGATACGATGAACTCTGAAGTTATCCACTGACAATGAGTACTTCTCAGATAGATGTCAATGATCATCATTTCCAAGGCACCACTGACATGCCTTGAGAACTGTTGACTGAGGAAAGTGGTATAAGAAAAAGAAAGATCTTGGCAGGGTGCATTAACTAGAACAAAGAACACTGGGGATAGAACGGGTATTGTTTTATTTTGAATTAAAATTGTTTTGTTAGGCTATCTGGAGGAAAGAAAATTTAAAATTAAAAATTTGAGATGACAGAATAAGAAATTCAGGCATGGGTCTCAGAGGGAAGACTGAGACCGGAGGTAAGAGCTTAGGAATGACTATTGCATATAGGCATTAAATGAGACCAAGCTTGCATGGAATTGCCAGGCAGATAAATGCAACTATGAGGGAGACCCAAAAAACCTGTAATTTAGTTGTAAAAAATCGCATATTTATTCTTACATGTTTAAACTTTAGTCACCTTCAAAGTACTCTCTTTTGATGAAATACACCTATTGAGATGCTTTTTACATTACTCAAAACACTTTCTGAACTCATCAATTTTGACGCCTTTTAGTGCTTCTACCATTTTCTATTTCATCTCTTCCACATCAGCAAAATGTTTCCTTTTAAGGACTTTTTTCATCCAGGAAAACAAAAAAAAAAAGTTGCTTAGAGGACAAGAGTGGGTGAATAGGGAGGGTAAACAGGGGTCATGATGTTTTTTGGTCAAAAACTGCTAAACGTTCAGTACAGTGTGGGCAGGTATGCTTGTAAATCACCCATCATGAAATGGGCAAACACAGTGAAAGAATCTCCAAAAAAATTCACTGAAGCCTAACGCAGCCTCTCACAACAATGCTAGCTGGTAAACTGATGCCAATGGGAAGCCCATACTACAAGGGGCCTAAACAACAACAAAAAAGCAAACAAACCATTTTTTGGGTGGTCCTCCTTGTATTTTACCAAAAAAAATGTTATGTTAAGGAAATCAAGAAAAAACGATAATAATTTAAGAAAGTTTGTTTTTTAATAAATAGAGCTCAGTTGTAATTAATGGAATGATTTCATAGACTTTTGAGGGTTTTGTTTTGTTTTGTTTTGTTTTTGGAGTTGGAGTCTCACTCTGTCGCCCAGACTGGAGTGCAGTGGTCCCGGCCACCGCAGCCTCGACCTGCTGGGCTCCGGCGATCCTTCCGCCTCAGCCTTCCGAGTTGCCGGAATTACAGGTGCGCGCGACCCCGCCCGGCTAATTTTTTTGATTTATTGTAGAGATGAGGTCTCGCTGCCCAGGCAGGTCTCGAACACGCAGGCTCAGGCAATCCACTCACCTCAGCCTCCCAAAGGTGCGGGATTACAGACTGAGTGACCGAGTCCGGCTTGAGTTGTTTTAAATGTAGATTTTTTTTAAAGAAAAAAATATTATATTAGGAGAAATTATTTCTTTCCTCAAATGTAATAAAACTTAATGTTAAAGATATCAATTTGTTATGACCTTTGTTGAAACTGAAAAATTTTTCTGAGTTGCAGAATACTATACTGAACCTATAACACTAATGTATGCAATCATATTTTTAAACCTCAAAGAAATATTTCTTTAAAAATGTCATTTTGGTCATAATAACAAACTCCACATTGAATCATAGCAACCTATAAAAAGACAGTTTTTTGTTTTTGAAATACAGGGTTTTTTTAGGTCTGTAACTAAGCAGCACATTTTTCCATTTAAACCTACTATCTTAACATGCTAACTCTCTATTTTTACTTTTAATAATCAAACTTTATGTGAATCAGGAGAATCAGGAGGGTAGATGACTTTGCACTGGACTTGAGTACTTCTTGCCAGCTCTATATACACATATATATTTTGTTGGGGGTTATCACTACTGTATTTACTTATATTTTTCTTTAAGCCAATCATTCTCAAACATTTATTTTTTTCCACAGCAATGCATTTGAAAACAGTTTATTAATATTATTATTTATTGACATGTAATTATATACATTTAGGGGATACAATGTGATATTTGATATGTACACAATGTGGAATGATTAAGTCAAGCTAATTAACATATTCATCAACTCACTAACTTAGAATTTTTTGTGGTGAGACTATTTGAAATTTGCTTTCTTAGTTATTTTGAAGTACACATTGTTACTGACAATAATCCCTCTGCTGTGCAATGGGTCTTAAAACCTTTTACTCCTGTCTATCTGAAAATTTGTGCCTTTGATCAATAACTCTCCACACCTTTCTTCCCCACCACCCCCAGCCTCTGGTAGCCATTATTCTGCTCTCTACTGCTGTGAGTTCAACTTTATTATATTCCACATATAAGTGAAATCAAATTTAATTATATAAAAATTCATGTGTGCGTGTGTGTATCAATATTGCTACAAAGAGAATGTGTCAAAATAAGAGCCTGTTCTTTGCAGAATTTGATAACATTCTAGTAATGACTATCCTGTTGTGATTTGGGTTTCTCTACTCAGACATGAATTTACTCTGGCTACTTTGTTATTTTAGAGTTTTTCATTAGGTTACCTGTATTTAGTCAAAACATGGCTGCCTTATTATCTGTCTTAGTGGGTTTGGGGGCATTTTTGCAAAGAACAAGGTGTTGTGTTGACATCTTAATCATTTGCATGTCTAGCAAGGGTAAGATACTATATGGAATATTCCTAACTGCATGGAAGAAATTACTTCCTGAGTGTTGTTATACGTGCTATATACATGTGAGTGCCATCAAAATCACCTCCCAACATCCCAAGTAATAATCGTGCTCACTTCAAGTGCAGACAGTTTTTCTTAGCAGGAAAGCATTTTAAATGGAAGATCTGGTTCTCTCTTTTTTTTATTTTTTATTTTTTTGAGTTGGAGTCTCACTCTGTCGCCCAGACTGGAGTGCAGTGGCCGCTCCTGGCCAC